>NW_024719002.1:0-99380 GCF_018991925.1 Homarus americanus | reverse complement strand
AAGGCCCCTCATCGAGTATAACAAAGTCCATTGGTCAAGTATAAAAAAGTTCACTGGTCGAGTATAACAAATTCCCCTAATCGAGTATAACAAAGTCCCCTTTTCAAGTATAGCAAAGTCCCCTGATGGAGTATAACAAAGCCTCCTGATCGAGTATAACAAAGTCCCCTAATCGAGTATAACAAAGCCCAATGCTCGAGTATAACGAAATCCCCTGGTCGAGTATAGCAAAGTGCCGTCATCAAGTTTAACAAAGCCTCCTGATCAAGTGTAACAAAGTCCCCTGATCCTAGAATAACAAAGCCCCCAGGACGAGTATAACAAAGTCCCCTGAACCGAGTATAACAAAGTCCCCTGATCGAGTAAAACATATCCTGATCCAAGTTTAAAAAGTCCTGGTGGAGTATAACAAAGTCCCCGCCAGTCCAGAGTATAACAAAGTTTTCTGTCCGAGTATATCCAAAGGCCCTGGTTGAGTATAGCAAAGTCTATGATCCAAGTATAACAAAGTCCCTAATAAAGAGAAAAACAAAAGGTCTGATACGAGTATAACATAACCCTGATAAAATTATAACAAAGTCCTGTGGTCGAGTATAACATAGTCCCCTGATCGAGTATAACAAAGCCGCCTAACCGAGTATAACAAAGTCCCCTGGTCGAGTATAACAAAGTCCCCTGTTCGAGTCTAAAAAAGTCCCCTTATCGAGTATAACAAATTCCCCTTATCGAGTATAACAAAGTCCCCTTATCGAATATAACAAAGTCCCCTAATCGAGTATAACAAAGGCCCCTGGTCGAGTATAACAAAGTTCCCTGATCGAGTGTAAGAAAAGTCCCCTGATCGAGAATAACAACGTCCCCTAATCGAGCATAAAAATGTCCCCTGGTCCAGTGTAACAAAGTCCCCTGATCGAGTATAACATAGTCCCCTAATCAACGTATAACAAAGTCCCCTGATCGGGTATAACAAAGCCCCCTGCTCGAGTATATCAAAGTCCCCTGATCGAGTCCAAAAAAGGCCTCTAATCGAGTATAACAAAGTCCCCTTATCTTGTATAACAAAGGCCCCTCATCGAGTATATCAAAGGCACCTCATCGAGTATAAGAAGGTCCCCTGATCGAGTATAACAAAGCCGCCTAATCGAGTATAACAAAGTCCCCCTGGTCGAGTATAACAAAGTCCCCTGTTCAAGTCTAACAAAGTCCCCTTATCGAGTATAACAAATTCCCCTTATCGAGTATAACAAAAGTCCCCTTATCGAGTATAACAAAGTCCCCTAATCGAGTGTAACAAAGGCCCCTGGTCGAGTATAACAAAGTTCCCTGATCGAATGTAACAAAAGTCCCCTGATCGAGAATAACTAAGTCCCCTAATCGAGCATAAAAATGTCCCCTGGTCCAATGTAACAAAGTCCCCTGATCGAGTATAACAAAGTCCCCTAATCAAATATAACAAAGTCCCCTGATCGAGTATAACAAAGTCCCCTCATCAAGTATAACAAAGTCCCCTGATCGAGTATAACAAAGGCCCCCCATCGAGTATAGCAAAGTCCATTGGTCAAATATAGAGAAGTCCACTGATCGAGTATAACAAAGTCCCAGATCGAGCATAACAAAGTTCCCTGATCGGTTATAACAAAGTCCCCTGGTCGAGAATAGCAAAGGGCCCTGATCGAGTAAGACAAAGTCCCCTGATCGAGTATAACAAAGTCCCCAAATCGAGTATAACAAAGCCCCCTGGACGAGTATAACAACGTTCCCTGATCGAGTATAACAAAGTCCCATGATCGAGTATTACAAAGTCCCCTGGTCGAGTATAACATAGTCCCCTTATCGAGTATAACATATCCCCTGATCGAGTATTACAAAGTCTCCTGGCCCAGTATAACAAAGTTCCCAGATCGAGCGTAACAATGTCCCCTGATCGATTATAACAAAGTCCCCTGGTCGAGTATAACAAAGGCCCCTGGTCGAGTATAACAAAGCCCCCAGATCGAGTGTAACAAAAGTCCCTTGATCGGGTATAACAAAGTCCCCTGATCGAGTGTAAAAATGTCCCCTGGTCCAGTGTAACAAAGTCCCTTATCGATTATAAAAAAGTTCCCTGGCCCAGTATAACAAAGTCCCTAGATCGAGCATACCAAAGTCCCCGGATCGTTTATAACAAAGTCACCCGTTCGAGTATAGCAAAGGGCCCTGATCGAGTAAGACAAAGTCCCCTGATCGAGTATAAAAAAGCCCCTAGACGAGTATAACAAAGTCCTCTGGTCGAGTATAAAAAAGTCCCCTAATCGAGTGTAACAAAGTTCCCTGGTCGACTATACCAAAGTCCCCTGGTCGAGTATAACAAAGCCTCCTCATCGAGTATAACAAACTCCCCTAATCGAGTATAACAAAGTCCCCTAATCGAGTATAACAAATTCCTGGTCGAGTATAACAAAGTCCCCTAATCGAGTATAACAAAGTCCCCTGGTCGACTATAGCAAAGTCCCCTGGTCGAGTATAACAAAGCCTCCTCATCGAGTATAACAAACTCCCCTAATCGAGTATAACAAAGTCCCCTAATCGAGTATAACAAAGTCCCTGGCGAGTATAACAAAGTCCCCTAATCGAGTATAACAAAGTCCCCTGGTCGACTATAGCAAAGTCTCCTGGTCGAGTATAACAAAGGCCCCTCATCGAGTATAACAAAGTCCATTGGTCAAGTATAAAAAAGTTCACTGGTCGAGTATAACAAAGTCCCCTAATCGAGTATAACAAAGTCCCCTTTTCAAGTATAACAAAGTCCACTAATCGAGTATAACAAAGCCCCATGCTCGATTATAACGAAATCCCCTGGTCGAGTATAGCAAAGTGCCGTCATCAAGTATAACAAAGCCTCCTGATCGAGTATAACAAAGTCCCCTGATCCTAGAATAACAAAGCCCCCAGGACGAGTATAACAAAGTCCCCTGAACCGAGTATAACAAAGTCCCTGATCGAGTAAAACATATCCCCTGATCAAGTTTAAAAAAGTCCCTGGTGGAGTATAACAAAGTCCCATGGTCGAGTATAACAAAGTTTTCTAATCGAGTATATCAAAGGCCCCTGGTTGAGTATAACAAAGTCCTATGATCAAGTATAACAAAGTCCCCTAATCGAGAAAAACAAAGTCCCCTGATCGAGTATAACATATCCCCTGATCGAGTATAACAAAGTCCTGTGGTCGAGTATAACATAGTCCCCTGATCGAGTATAACAAAGCCGCCTAACCGAGTATAACAAAGTCCCCTGGTCGAGTATAACAAAGTCCCCTGTTCGAGTCTAAAAAAGTCCCCTTATCGAGTATAACAAATTCCCCTTATCGAGTATAACAAAGTCCCCTTATCGAATATAACAAAGTCCCCTAATCGAGTATAACAAAGGCCCCTGGTCGAGTATAACAAAGTTCCCTGATCGAGTGTAAGAAAAGTCCCCTGATCGAGAATAACAACGTCCCCTAATCGAGCATAAAAATGTCCCGTGGTCCAGTGTAACAAAGTCCCCTGATCGAGTATAACATAGTCCCCTAATCAACGTATAACAAAGTCCCCTGATCGGGTATAACAAAGTCCCCTGATCGAGTATAACATATCCTCTGATCGAGTATAACAAAGTCCTCTGGTCGAGTATGACAAAGTCCCCTGATCGAGTATAACAAAGTCCCCTGGTCGAGTATAACAAAGTCCCCTGATCGATTATAACCAAGGCCCCTCATCGAGTTTAGCAAAGTCCATTGGTCAAATATAGGAAAGCCCACTGATCGAGTATAACAAAGTCCCAGATCGAGCATAACAATGTCCCCTGATCGATTATAACAAAGTCCCCTGGTCGAGAATAGCAAAGGGCCTTGATCGAGTAAGATAAAGTCCCCTGATCGAGTATAAGAAAGTCCCCTAATCGAGTATAACAAAGCCCCCTGGACGAGTATAACAGAGTTCCCTCATCGAGTATAATAAAGTCAAATGATCGAGTATAACAACGTCCCCTGATTGAGTATAACAAAGTCCCCTGATCGAGTATAACATATCCTCTGATCGAGTATACCAAAGTCCTCTGGTCGAATATGACAAAGTCCCCTGATCGAGTATAATAATGTCCCCTAGTTGAGTATAACAAAGTCCCTTGATCAAGTATAACATATTCCCTGATTGTGTATAACAAAGTCCTCTGGTCGAGTATAAAAAAGTCCCCTGATCGAGTATAACAAAGTCCCCTGGTCGAGAATAACAAAGTCCCCTCATCGAGTATAACAAAGGCCCCTCATCCAGTATAACAAAGTCCATTGGTCAAGGATAAAAAATATCCCTGGTCGAGTATAACAAAGTCCCCTAATCGAGTATAACAAAGTCCCCTGGTCCTAGGATAGCAAAGTCCCCTGATCGAGTTTAACAAAGCCTCCTCATCGAGTATAACAAAGTCCCCTAATCGAGTATAACAAAGCCCCCTACTCGAGTATAACAAACACCCCTGGTCGAGTGTAGCAAAGTCCCCTGATCGAGTATAGCAAAGCCTCCTGATCGAGTATAACAAAGTCCCCTGATTGAGTATAACAAAGCCCCCTGCTCGAGTATATCAAAGTCCCCTGATCGAGTCCAAAAAAGGCTTCTAATCGAGTATAACAAAGTCCCCTGATCTTGTATAACAAAGGCCCCTCATCGAGTATATCAAAGGCCCCTCATCGAGTATAAGAAGGTCCCCTGATCGAGTATAACAAAGCCGCCTAATCGAGTATAACAAAGTCCCCCTGGTCGAGTATAACAAAGTCCCCTGTTCGAGTCTAACAAAGTCCCCTTATCGAGTATAACAAATTCCCCTTATCGAGTATAACAAAGTCCCCTTATCGAGTATAACAAAGTTCCCTGATCGAGTGTAACAAAGGCCCCTGATCGAGAATAACTAAGTCCCCTAATCGAGCATAAAAATGTCCCCTGGTCCAGTGTAACAAAGTCCCCTGATCGAGTATAACAAAGTCCCCTAATCAAATATAACAAAGTCCCCTGATCGAGTATAACAAAGTCCCCTGATCAAGTATAACAAAGTTCCCTGATCGAGTATAACAAAGGCCCCTCATCGAGTATAGCAAAGTCCATTGGTCAAATATAGGAAAGTCCACTGATCGAGTATAACAAAGTCCCAGATCGAGCATAACAAAGTCCCCTGATCGATTATTTCAAAGTCCCCTGGTCGAGAATAGCAAAGGGCCCTGATCGAGTAAGACAAAGTCCCCTGATCGAGTATAACAAAGTCCCCTAATCGAGTATAACAAAGCCCCCTGGACGAGTATAACAACGTTCCCTGATCGAGTATAACAAAGTCCCATGATCGAGTATTACAAAGTCCCCTGGTCGAGTATAACATAGTCCCCTTATCGAGTATAACATATCCCCTGATCGAGTATTACAAAGTCTCCTGGCCCAGTATAACAAAGTTCCCAGATCGAGCGTAACAATGTCCCCTGATCGATTATAACAAAGTCCCCTGGTCGAGTATAACAAAGGCCCTGGTCGAGTATAACAAAGCCCCCTGATCGAGTGTAACAAAAGTCCCTTGATCGGGTATAACAAAGTCCCCTGATCGAGTATAAAAATGTCCCCTGGTCCAGTGTAACAAAGTCCCTTATCGAGTATAAAAAAGTTCCCTGGCCCAGTATAACAAAGTCCCTAGATCGAGCATACCAAAGTCCCCTGATCGTTTATAACAAAGTCCCCCGTTCGAGTATAGCAAAGGGCCCTGATCGAGTAAGACAAGGTCCCCTGATCGAGTATAAAAAAGCCCCTAGACGAGTATAACAAAGTCCTCTGGTCGAGTATAACAAAGTCCCCTAATCGAGTATAACAAAGTTCCCTGGTCGACTATAGCAAAGTCCCCTGGTCGAGTATAACAAAGCCTCCTCATCGAGTATAACAAACTCCCCTCATCGAGTATAACAAAGTCCCCTAATCGAGTATAACAAAGTCCCTGGTCGAGTATAACAAAGTCCCCTAATCGAGTATAACAAAGTCCCCTGGTCGACTAAAGCAAAGTCCCCTGGTCGAGTATAACAAAGCCTCATCATCGAGTATAACAAACTCCCCTAATCGAGTATAACAAAGTCCCCTAATCGAGTATAACAAAGTCCCTGGTCGAGTATAACAAAGTCCCCTAATCGAGTATAACAAAGTCCCCTGGTCGACTATAGCAAAGTCCCCTGGTCGAGTATAACAAAGGCCCCTCATCGAGTATAACAAAGTCCATTGGTCAAGTATAAAAAAGTTCACTGGTCGAGTATAACAAAGTCCCCTAATCGAGTATAAGAAAGTCCCCTTTTCAAGTATAGCAAAGTCCCCTGATGGAGTATAACAAAGCCTCCTGATCGAGTATAACAAAGTCCCCTAATCGAGTATAACAAAGCCCCCTGCTCGAGTATAACGAAATCCCCTGGTCGAGTATAGCAAAGTGCCGTCATCAAGTATAACAAAGCCTCCTGATCGAGTGTAACAAAGTCCCCTGATCCTAGAATAACAAAGCCCCCAGGACGAGTATAACAAAGTCCCTGAACCTATAACAAATCTGATCGAGTAAAACATATCCCCTGATCATGTATAAAAAAGTCCCTGGTGGAGTATAACAAAGTCCCTTGGTCGAGTATAACAAAGTTTTCTAATCGAGTATATCAAAGGCCCCTGGTTGAGTATAACAAAGTCCTATGATCAAGTATAACAAAGTCCCCTAATCGAGTAAAACAAAGTCTCCTGATCGAGTATAACATATCCCCTGATCGAGTATAACAAAGTCCTCTGGTCGAGTATAACAAAGTCCCCTAATCGAGTATAACAAAGTCCCCTGGTCGAGTATAACAAAGTCCCCTGTTCGAGTCTAAAAAAGTCCCCGTATCGAGTATAACAAATTCCCCTTATCGAGTATAACAAAGTCCCCTTATCGAGTATAACAAAGTCCCCTAATCGAGTATAACAAAGGCCCCTGGTTGAGTATAACAAAGTCCCCTGATCGAGTATAACAAAGTCCCCTAATCGAGTATAACAAAGCCCCCTGGACGAGTATAACAAAGTCCTCTGGTCGAGTATAACAAAGTCCCCTAATCGAGTAAAACAAAGTTCCCTGGTCGACTATAGCAAAGTCCCCTGATCGAGTATAACAAAGTTCCCTAATCGAGTATAACAAAGCCCCCTGGACGAGTATAACAACGTTCCCTGATCGAGTATAACAAAGTCCCATGATCGAGTATAACAAAGTCCCCTGGTCGAGTATAACATAGTCCCCTTATCGAGTATAACATATTCCCTGATCGAGTATTACAAAGTCTCCTGGCCCAGTATAACAAAGTTCCCAGATCGAGCGTAACAATGTCCCCTGATCGATTATAACAAAGTCCCCTGGTCGAGTATAACAAAGGCCCCTGGTCGAGTATAACAAAGCCCCCTCATCGAGTGTAACAAAAGTCCCTTGATCGGGTATAACAAAGTCCCCTGATCGAGTATAAAAATGTCCCGTGGTCCAGTGTAACAAAGTCCATTATCGAGTATAAAAAAGTTCCCTGGCCCAGTATAACAAAGTCCCTAGATCGAGCATACCAAAGTCCCCTGATCGTTTATAACAAAGTCCCCCGTTCGAGTATAGCAAAGGGCCCTGATCGAGTAAGACAAAGTCCCCTGATCGAGTATAAAAAAGCCCCTAGACGAGTATAACAAAGTCCTCTGGTCGAGTATAACAAAGTCCCCTAATCGAGTATAACAAAGTTCCCTGGTCGACTATAGCAAAGTCCCCTGGTCGAGTATAACAAAGCCTCCTCATCGAGTATAACAAACTCCCCTAATCGAGTATAACAAAGTCCCCTAATCGAGTATAACAAAGCCCCCTGCTCGAGTATAACGAAATCCCCTGGTCGAGTATAGCAAAGTGCCGTCATCAAGTATAACAAAGCCTCCTGGTCGAGTGTAACAAAGTCCCCTGATCCTAGAATAACAAAGCCCCCAGGACGAGTATAACAAAGTCCCCTGAACCGAGTATAACAAAGTCCCCTGATCGAGTAAAACATATCCCCTGATCAAGTATAAAAAAGTCCCTGGTGGAGTATAACAAAGTCCCATGGTCGAGTATAACAAAGTTTTCTAATCGAGTATATCAAAGGCCCCTGGTTGAGTATAACAAAGTCCTATGATCAAGTATAACAAAGTCCCCTAATCGAGTAAAACAAAGTCCCCTGATCGAGTATAACATATCCCCTGATCGAGTATAACAAAGTCCTCTGGTCGAGTATAACAAAGTCCCCTAATCGAGTATAACAAAGTCCCCTGGTCGAGTATAACAAAGTCCCCTGTTCGAGTCTAAAAAAGTCCCCGTATCGAGTATAACAAATTCCCCTTATCGAGTATAACAAAGTCCCTTTATCGAGTATAACAAAGTCCCCTAATCGAGTATAACAAAGGCCCCTGGTCGAGTAAGACAAAGTCCCCTGATCGAGTATAACAAAGTCCCCTAATCGAGTATAACAAAGCCCCCTGGACGAGTATAACAACGTTCTCTGATCGAGTATAACAAAGTCCCATGATCGAGTATTACAAAGTCCCCTGGTCGAGTATAACATAGTCCCCTTATCGAGTATAACATATCCCCTGATCGAGTATTACAAAGT
The DNA here is from genome assembly GCF_018991925.1 of Homarus americanus. Taxonomy (NCBI): domain Eukaryota; kingdom Metazoa; phylum Arthropoda; class Malacostraca; order Decapoda; family Nephropidae; genus Homarus; species Homarus americanus. Next base: position 90,727 of record NW_024719002.1, on the reverse strand, counting down.
CTCCTGGCCCAGTATAACAAAGTTCCCAGATCGAGCGTAACAATGTCCCCTGATCGATTATAACAAAGTCCCCTGGTCGAGTATAACAAAGGCCCCTGGTCGAGTATAACAAAGCCCCCTGATCGAGTGTAACAAAAGTCCCTTGATCGGGTATAACAAAGTCCCCTGATCGAGTATAAAAATGTCCCCTGGTCCAGTGTAACAAAGTCCCTTATCGAGCATAAAAAAGTTCCCTGGCCCAGTATAACAAAGTCCCTAGATCGAGCATACCAAAGTCCCCTGATCGTTTATAACAAAGTCCCCCGTTCGAGTATAGCAAAGGCCCCTGGTTGAGTATAACAAATTCCCCTTATCGAGTATAACAAAGTCCCCTTATCGAGTATAACAAAGTCCCCTAATCGAGTATAACAAAGGCCCCTGGTTGAGTATAACAAAGTCCTACGATCAAGTATAACAAAGTCCCCTAATCGAGTAAAACAAAGTCCCCTTATCGAGTAAAACATATCCCCTGATCAAGTATAAAAAAGTCCCTGGTGGAGTATAACAAAGTCCCATGGTCGAGTATAACAAAGTTTTCTAATCGAGTATATCAAAGGCCCCTGGTTGAGTATAACAAAGTCCTATGATCAAGTATAACAAAGTCCCCTAATCGAGTATAACAAAGCCCCCTGCTCGAGTATAACGAAATCCCCTGGTCGAGTATAGCAAAGTGCCATCATCAAGTATAATAAAGCCTCCTGATCGATTATAACAAAGTCCCCTGATCCTAGAATAACAAAGCCCCCAGGACGAGTATAACAAAGTCCCCTGAACCGAGTATAACAAAGTCCCCTGATCGAGTAAAACATATCCCCTGATCAAGTATAAAAAAGTCCCTGGTGGAGTATAACAAAGTCTCAGGTCGAGTATAACAAAGTTTTCTAATCGAGTATATCAAAGGCCCCTGGTTGAGTATAACAAAGTCCTATGATCAAGTATAACAAAGTCCCCTAATCGAGTAAAACAAAGTCCCCTGATCGAGTATAACATATCCCCTGATCTAGTATAACAAAGTCCTCTGGTCGAGGTTAACAAAGTCCCCTTATCGAGTATAACATATCCTCTGATCGAGTATAACAAAGTCCTCTGGTCGAGTATGACAAAGTCCCCTGATCGAGTATAACAAAGTCCCCTGGTCGAGTATAACAAAGTCCCCTGATCGATTATAACCAAGGCCCCTCATCGAGTTTAGCAAAGTCCATTGGTCAAATATAGGAAAGTCCACTGATCGAGTATAACAAAGTCCCAGATCGAGCATAACAATGTCCCCTGATCGATTATAACATAGTCCCCTGGTCGAGAATAGCAAAGGGCCTTGATCGAGTAAGATAAAGTCCCCTGATCGAGTATAAGAAAGTCCCCTAATCGAGTATAACAAAGCCCCCTGGACGAGTATAACAAAGTTCCCTCATCGAGTATAACAAAGTCCCCTGTTCGAGTTTAAAAAAGTCCCCTTATCGAGTATAACAAATTCCCCTTATCGAGTATAACAAAGTCCCCTTATCGAGTATAACAAAGTCCCCTAATCGAGTATAACAAAGGCCCCTGGTCGAGTATAACAAAGTTCCCTGATCGAGTGTAAGAAAAGTCCCCTGATCGAGAATAACAACGTCCCCTAATCGAGCATAAAAATGTCGTCTGGTCCAGTGTAACAAAGTCCCCTGATCGAGTATAACATAGTCCCCTAATCAACGTATAACAAAGTCCCCTGATCGAGTATAACAAAGTCCCCTGATCGAGTAAAACATATCCTCTGATCGAGTATAACAAAGTCCTCTGGTCGAGTATGACAAAGTCCCCTGATCGAGTATAACAAAGTCCCCTGGTCGAGTATAACAAAGTCCCCTGATCGATTATAACCAAGGCCTCTCATCGAGTTTAGCAAAGTCCATTGGTCAAATATAGGAAAGTCCACTGATCGAGTAGAAGAAAGTCCCAGATCGAGCATAACAATGTCCCCTGATCGATTATAACAAAGTCCCCTGGTCGAGAATAGCAAAGGGCCTTGATCGAGTAAGATAAAGTCCCCTGATCGAGTATAAGAAAGTCCCCTAATCGAGTATAACAAAGCCCCCTGGACGAGTATAACAAAGTTCCCTCATCGAGTATAACAAAGTCAAATGATCGAGTATAACAACGTCCCCTGATTGAGTATAACAAAGTCCCTTGATCGAGTATAACATATCCTCTGATCGAGTATAACAAAGTCCTCTGGTCGAGTATGACAAAGTCCCCTGATCGAGTATAACAAAGTCCCCTAGTTGAGTATAACAAAGTCCCTTGATCAAGTATAACATATTCCCTGATTGTGTATAACAAAGTCCTCTGGTCGAGTATAAAAAAGTCCCCTGATCGAGTATAACAAAGTCCCCTGGTCGAGAATAACAAAGTCCCCTAATCGAGTATAACAAAGGCCCCTCATCCAGTATTACAAAGTCCATTGGTCAAGGATAAAAAAGATCCCTGGTCGAGTATAACAAAGTCCCCTAATCGAGTATAACAAAGTCCCCTGGTCGAGGATAGCAAATTCCCCTGATCGAGTTTAACAAAGCCTCCTCATCGAGTATAACAAAGTCCCCTAATCGAGTATAACAAAGCCCCCTACTCGTGTATAACAAACTCCCCTGGTCGAGTGTAGCAAAGTCCCCTGATCGAGTATAGCAAAGCCTTTCTGATCGAGTATAACAAAGTCCCCTGATCGAGTATAACAAAGCCCCCTGCTCGAGTATATCAAAGTCCCCTGATCGAGTCCAAAAAAGGCCTCTAATAGAGTATAACAAACTCCCCTGATCTTGTATAACAAAGGCCCCTCATCGAATATATCAAAGGCCCCTCATCGAGTATAAGAAGGTCCCCTGATCGAGTATAACAAAGCCGCCTAATCGAGTATAACAAAGTCCCCCTGGTCGAGTATAACAAAGTCCCCTGTTCGAGTCTAACAAAGTCCCCTTATCGAGTATAACAAATTCCCCTTATCGAGTATAACAAAGTCCCCTTATCGAGTATAACAAAGTCCCCTAATCGAGTGTAACAAAGGCCCCTGGTCGAGTATAACAAAGTTCCCTGATCGAGTGTAACAAAAGTCCCCTGATCGAGAATAACTAAGTCCCCTAATCGAGCATAAAAATGTCCCCTGGTCCAGTGTAACAAAGTCCCCTGATCGAGTATAACAAAGTCCCCTAATCAAATATAACAAAGTCCCCTGATCGAGTATAACAAAGTCCCCTGATCAAGTATAACAAAGTCCCCTGATCGAGTATAACAAAGGCCCCTCATCGAGTATAGCAAAGTCCATTGGTCAAATATAGGAAGTCCACTGATCGAGTATAACAAAGTCCCAGATCGAGCATAACAAAGTCCCCTGATTGATTATAACAAAGTCCCCTGGTCGAGAATGGCAAAGGGCCCTGATCGAGTAAGACAAAGTCCCCTGATTGAGTATAACAAAGTCCCCTAATCGAGTATAACAAAGCCCCCTGGACGAGTATAACAACGTTCCCTGATCGAGTATAACAAAGTCCCATAATCGAGTATAACAAAGTCCCCTGGTCGAGCATAACATAGTCCCCTTATCGAGTATAACATATCCCTTGATCGAGTATTACAAAATCTCCTGGCCCAGTATAACAAAGTTCCCAGATCGAGCGTAACAATGTCCCCTGATCGATTATAACAAAGTCCCCTGGTCGAGTATAACAAAGGCCCTGATCGAGTAAGACAAAATCCTTTGATCGAGTATAACAAAGTCCCCTAATCGAGTATAACAAAGCCGCCTACTCGGGTATAACAAAGTCCGCTGGTCGAGTGTAGCAAAGTCCCCTGATCGAGTATAACAAAGCCTCCTCATCGAGTATAACAAAGTCCCCTGATCGAGTATAACAAAGCCCCCTGCTCGAGTATAACAAAGTCCCCTGATCGAGTCGAAAAAGGCCTCTAATCGAGTATAACAAAGTCCTCTGATCTAGTATAATAAAGGAACCTGATCGAGTATAACGAAGGCCCCTCATCGAGTATAACAAAACCCCCTGATCGAGTATAACATATCATCTGATCGAGTATAACAAAGTCCTCTGGTCGAGTATGACATAGGCCCCTGGTCGAGTATAACAAAGTCCCCAGATCGAGTGTAACAAAAGTCCCCTGATCTAGTATAGCAAGTCCCCTGGTCGAGTATAACAAAGCCCCCTTAACGAGTATAAAAATGTCCCCTGGTCCAGTGTAACAAAGTCCCCTAATTGAGTATAAAAAAGTCCCCTAGTCGATTATAGCAAGTCCCCTTGTCGAGTATAACAAAGCCCCCTCAACGAGTATAACAAAGGCCACTAATCGAGTACAACAAAGTCCCTGATCGAGTATAACAAAGTCCCCTTTGGAGTATAATAAAGTCCCCTGATCGAGTTTAACAAAGTCCCCTAGTTGAGTATAACAAAGTCCCTTGATCAAGTATAACATATTCCCTGATTGTGTATAACAAAGTCCTCTGGTCGAGTATAAAAAAGTCCCCTGATCGAGTATAACAAAGCCTCCTCATCGAGCATAACAAAGTCCCCTAATCGAGTATAACAAAGCCCCCTACTCGAGTATAACTAAGTCCCCTGGTCGAGTGTAGCAAAGTCCCCTGATCGAGTATAACAAAGCCTCCTGATCGAGTATAACAAAGTCCCCTAATCGTGTAAAACAAAGCCCCCTGCTCAATTATAACAAAGTCCCCTGATCGAGTCCAAAAAAGGCCTCTAATCGAGTATAACAAAGTCCCCTTATCTAGTATAACAAAGGCCCCTCATCGAGTATAACAAAGGCCCCTCATCGAGTATAAGAAGGTCCAGATCGAGTATGACAAAGCCGCCTAATCGAGTATAACAATGTCCCCTGGTCGAGTAAAACAGAGTCCCCTGTTCGAGTCTAACAAAGTCCCCTTATCGAGTATAACAAATTCCCCTTATCAAGTATAACAAAGTCCCCTTATCGAGTATAACAAAGTCCCCTAATCGAGTATAACAAAGGCCCTTGGTCGAGTATAACAAAGTTCCCTGATCGAGTGCAAAAAAAGTCCCCTGATCCAGAATAACAAAGTCCCCTAATCGAGCATAAAAATGTCCCCTGGTCCAGTGTAACAAAGTCCCCTTATCGAGTATAACAAAGTCCCCTAAACAAGTATAACAAAGTCCCCTGATCGAGTATAACAAAGTCCCCTGATCGAGTATAACATATCCTCTGATCGAGTATAACAAAGTACTCTGGTCGAGTATGACAAAGTCTCCTGATCGAGTATAACACAGTCCCATGGTCGAGTATAACAAAGTCCCCTGATCGAGTATAACCAAGGCCCCTCATCGAGTTTAGCAAAGTCCATTGGTCAATTATAGGAAAGTCCACTGATCGAGTATAAAAAAGTCCCAGATCGAGCATAACAATGTCCCCTGATCTATTATAACGAAGTCCCCTGGTCGAGAATAGCAAAGGGCCCTGATCGAGAAGGACAAAGTCCCCTGATCGAGTATAACAAAGTCCCCTAATCGAGTATAACAAAGCCCCCAGGACGAGTATAACAAAGTTCCCTGATCGAATATAACAATGTCCCATGATCGAGTATAACAAAGTCCCCTGGTCCAGTATAACAAAGTCCCCTCATCGAGTATAACATATCCCCTGATCGAGTATTACAAAGTCTCCTGGCCCAGTATAACAAAGTCCCCAGATCGAGCGTAACAAAGTCCCCTGTTCGATTATAACAAAGTCCTAAGGTCGAGTATAACAAAGGACCTGATCGAATGAGACAAAGTCCCCAGATCGAGTATAACAAAGCCCCCTGGACGAGTATAACAAAGACCCCTGATCGTGTATAACAAAGTCCCCTGATCGAGTATTACATATCCCCTGATAGAATATAACAAAGTCCCTGGTGGAGTATAACAAAGTCCCCTGATCGAGTATCACAAAGGCCCTAATCGAGTATAACAAAGTCTCCTGATCGCGTAACAAAGTCCTGATCGAGTATAACAAAAGGCCCTGGAGGTATAACAAAGTCCCCTGATCGAGTGTAACAAAAGTCCCTGATCAAGTATAACAAAGTCCCCTGATCGAGTATAACAAAGTCCCCTGATCGAGTATAAAAAGCCCCCTAGACGAGTATAACAAAGTTCCCTCATCGAGTATAACAAAGTCCCCTAATCGAGTATAACAAAGTCCCCTGGTCCAGTATAACAAAGTCCCCTGATCAAGTATACCCTATCCCCTGATAGAGTATAACAACGTCTCCTGGCCCAGTTTAACAAAGTCCCCAGATCGAGCATAACAAAGTCCCTGGTCGAGTATAACAAAGGGCCCTGATCGAGTTAGACAAAGTCCCCTGATCGAGCATAACAAAGACCCTGATCCTAGTATAACAAAGCCCCCTGGACGAGTATAACAAAGTCCCCTGAACCGAGTATAACAAGGTCCCCTAATCGAGTAAAACATATCCCCTGATCGAGTATAAAAAAGTCCCTGGTGGAGTATAACAAAGTCCCCTGGTCGAGTATAACAAAGTTTTCTAATCGAGTACAAAAAAGGCCCCTGGTTGAGTATAACAAAGTCCTATGATCAAGTATAACAAACTCCCCTAATCGAGTAAAACAAAGTCCCCTGATCGAGTATAACATATCCCCTGATCGAGTATAACAAAGTCCTCTGGTCGAGTATAACAAACACCCCTGAACGAGTATAACAAAGTCCCCTGGTCGCGTATAACAAGGCCCAGTGATCGAGTATAACAAAGGCCTTTCATCGTGTATAGCAAAGTCCATTGGTCAAATATAGGAAAGTCCACTGATCGAGTATGACAAAGTCCCCTGATCAAGTATAAAAAAGTCCCTCGTCGAGTATAACAAAGCCCCCTGATCGAGTATAACAAATTCCCCTGGTCCAGTATAGCAAAGTCCTCTGGTCGAGTATAACAAAGCTCCCTCATCGAGTATAACAAAGTCCCCTAATCGAGTATAACAGAGTCCCCTGATTGAGTATAACAAACTCCCCTGATCGAGTAAAACAAAGTCCTCTGGTTGAGTACAACAAAGTCCCCTGATCGAGTATAACATATCCCCTGATCGAGTATAACAAAGTCCACTGGTCGAGAATAAAAAAGATCCCTGATCGCGTATAACAAAGTCCCCATGTCGTGTATAACCAAGTCCCTTGATCGAGTATAACAAAGGCCCCTCATTGAATATAACAAAGTCCATTGGTCAAGTATAAAAAAGTCCCCTGGTCGAGTATAACAAAGTCCCCTAATCGAGTATAACAAAGCCCTCTGTTCGAGTATAAAAAAGTCCCCTGATCGAGTATAACAAAGCCGCCTTATCGAGTATAACAAAGTCCCCTAGTCGAGTATAACAAAGTCCCTTGTTCGAGTCTAACAAAGTCCCCTTATCGAGGGAGACAAAGTCCCCTGATCGAGTAACAAAGTACCCTGATCGAGTATAACAAAGCCCCCTGGACGAGTATAACAAAGTCCCCTAATCAAGTACAACAAAGTCCCCTGATCGAGTATAACAAAGTCCCCTGATCGAGTATAACATATCCTCTGATCGAGTATAACAAAGTCCTCTGGTCGAGTATGACAAAGTCCCCTAATAGAGTATAACAAAGTCCCCTGGTCGAGTATAACAAAGTCCCCTGATCGAGTATAACAAAGGCCCCTCATCGAGTATAGCAAAGTCCATTGGTCAATTATAGGAAAGTCCACTGATCGAGTATAACAAAGTCCCAGATCGAGCATAACAAAGTCCCCTGATCGATTATAACAAAGTCCCCTGGTCGAGTATAGCAAAGGGCCATGATCGAGTGAAACAAAGTCCCCTGGTCAAGTATAACAAACGCCCTGATCGAGTAAGACAAAGTCCCCTGATCGAATATAACAGAGTCCCCTGATCGAGTATAACAAAGCCCCCTGATCGAGTATAACAAAGACCCCTGATCGTGTATAACAATGTCCCCTGATCGAGTATTACATATCCCCTGATCGAATATAACAAAGTCCTCCGGTCGAGTATAACAAAGTCCCCTGATCGAGTATAACAAAGGCCCCTCATCGAGTATAGCAAAGTCCGTTGGTCAAATATAGTAAAGTCCACTCATCGAGTATAACAAAGTCCCCCGATCGAGTATAACAAAGGCCTCTGGTCGAGTAAGACAAATTCCCCTGATCAAGTATAAAAAAGTCCCCTGGTCGAGTATAACAAAGTCCCCTAATCGAGTATAACAAAGTCCCCTGGTCGACTATAGCAAAGTCCCCTGGTCGAGTATAATAAAGTCCCCTCATCGAGTATAACAAAGGCCCCGAATCGAGTATAACAAAGTCTCCTGATCGCATATAACAAAGTCCCCTGATCGAGTATAACAAAGTCCCCTGGTTGAGTATAACAAAGTCCCCTGATCGAGTATAAGATATCTCCTGATTGAGTATAACAAAATCCCCTGGTCGAGTATAACAAAGTCCCCTCATCGAGTATAACAAAGGCCCCTCATCGAGTATAACAAAGTCCATTGGTCAAGTATAAAAAAGATCCTTGGTCGAGGATAACAAAGTCCCTTGATCGAGTATAACAATGTCCTCTGGTCGAGTATAGCAAAGTCCCCTGATCGAGTATAACAAAGCCTCCTGATCGAGTATAACACAGTCCCCTGATCGAGTATAACAAACTCCCCTGATCGAGTATAACAAAGGCTTTTGATCGAGTATAACAAAGCCCCTTGATCGAGTATAACAAAGTCCCCTGGTCGAGTATAACAAATTCCCCAGTTCGAGTCTATCAAAGTCCCCTTATCGAGTATAACAAATTCCCCTTATCGAGTATAACAAAGTTCCCTTATCGAGTATAACAAAGTCCCCTAATCGAGTATAACAAAGGCCCCTGGTCGAGTATAACAAAGTCCCCTGATCGAGTGTAACAAAAGTCCCTTGATCGAGTATAACAAAGTCCCCTGATCGAGTATAAAAATGTCCCCTGGACCAGTGTAACAAAGTCCCTTATCGAGTATAAAAAAGTTCCCTGGCCCAGTATAACAAAGTCCCTAGATCGAGCATACCAAAGTCCCCTGATCGTTTATAACAAAGTCCCCCGGTCGAGTATAGCAAAGGGCCCTGATCGAGTAAGACAAAGTCCCTGATCGAATATAACAAAGTCCCCTGATCGAGTATAAAAAAGCCCCTAGACGAGTATAACAAAGTATTCTGGTCGAGTATAACAAAGTCCCCTAATCGAGTATAACAAAGTCCCCTGGTCGACTATAGCAAAGTCCCCTGGTCGAGTATAACAAAGCCTCCTCATCGAGTATAACAAACTCCCCTAATCGAGTATAACAAAGTCCCCTAATCGAGTATAACAAAGTCCCTGGACGAGTATAACAAAGTTCCCTAATAGAGAATAACAAAGTCCCCTGGTCGACTATAGCAAAGTCCCCTGGTCGAGTATAACAAAGGCCCCTCATCGAGTATAACAAAGTCCATTTGTCAAGTATAAAAAAGTTCACTGGTCGAGTATAACAAAGTCCCCTTTTCGAGTATAGCAAAGTCCCCTGATGGAGTATAACAAAGCCTCCTGATCGAGTATAACAAAGTCCCCTAATCGAGTATAACAAAGCCCCCTGCTCGAGTATAACGAAGTCCCCTGGTCGAGTATAGCAAAGTCCCCTCATCGAGTATAACAAAGCCTCCTGATCGAGTATAACAAAGTCCCCTGATCGAGTATAACAAAGCTCCCTGCTCGAGTATAACAAAGGCCCCTGATCGAGTCCAAAAAAGGCCTATAACAAAGGCCCCTAATCGAGTATAACAAAGTCCCCTGATCGATTATAACAAAGCCGCCCCTCCCGTTGTCGAGTATAATCGAGTATAACCCCTCGAGTATAACAAAGAGTATAACAAAGTCCCTGGTGGAGTATAACAAACAAAGTATAACCCCTGGTCGAGTATAACAAAGTTTTCTAATCGAGCATAACAAAGGCCCCTTGTCGAGTATAATAAAGTCCTCTGATCAAGTATAACAAAGTCCCCTGATCGAGTATAACATAGTCCCCTAATCAGGTATAACAAAGTCCCCTGATCGAGTATAGCAAAGTCCTCTGTTCGAGTATAACATATCCCCTGATCGAGTATAACAAAGTCCTCTGGTCGAATATGACAAAGTCCCCTGATCGAGTACAACAAAGTCCCCTGGTCGGGTATAACAAAGTCCCCTGATTGATATAACAAAGACCCCTCGTTGAGTATAGCAAAGTCCATTGGTCAAATATAGGAAAGTCCACTGATCGAGTATGACAAAGTCTCCTGATCAAGTATAAAAAGTCCCCTTGTCGAGTAAAACAAAACCCCCTCATCAAGTATAACAAAGGCCCCTAATCGAGTATAACAAAGTCCCCTGATTGAGTATAACAAAGTCCCCTGATCGAGTATAAGAAATTCCTCTGGTTGAGTATAACAAAGTCCCCTGATCGAGTATAACATATCCCCTGATCGAGTATAACAAAGTCCTCTGGTCGAGTATAAAAAAGTCCCCTGATTGCGTATAACAAAGTCCCCTGGTCGTGTATAACAAAATCCCCTGATCGAATATAACAAAGTCCCCTCTACCGAGTATAACAAAGTCCCTTGATCGAGTATAACATAACCCCTGATCAAGTATAACAAAGGCCCTGGTGGAGTATAACAAAGTCCCCTGGTCGAGTATAACAAAGTTTTCTAATCGAGCATAACAAAGGCCCCTGGTCGAGTATATCAAAGTCCTCTGATCAAGTATAACAAAGTCCCCTAATCGAGTATAACAAAGTCCCCTAATCAAATATAACAATGTCCCCTGATCGAGTATAACAAAGTCCCCTGGTCGAGCATAACATATCCCATGATCGAGTATAACAAAGTCCCCTGATCGAGCATATCAAAGTCCCCTGGTCAAGTATAACAAAACCCCCTCATCAAATATAACAAAGGCCCCTGGTCGACTATAGCAAAGTCCCCTGGTCGAGTATAATAAAATCCCCTCATCGAGTATAACAAAGGCCCCTAATCGAGTATAACAAAGTCTCCTGATCGCATATAACAAAGTCCCCTGATCGAGTATAACAAAGTCCCATGGTTGAGTATAACAAAGTCCCCTGATCGAGTATAACATATCTCCTGATTGAGTATAACAAAATCCCCTGGTCGAGTATAACAAAGTCCCCTCATCGAGTATAACAAAGGCCCCTCATCGAGTATAACAAAGTCCATTGGTCAAGTATAAAAAAGATCCCTGGTCGAGTATAACAAAGTCCCTTGATCGAGTATAACAAAGTCCCCTGATCGAGTATAACAAACTCCCCTGATCGAGTATAACAAAGGCTTTTGATCGAGTATAACAAAGCCCCCTGATCGAGTATAACAAAGTCCCCTGATCGAGTACAACAAAATCCCATTATCGAGTACAACAAAGTCCCCTGGTCGAGTATAACAAAGTCCCCAGTTCGAGTCTATCAAAGTCCCCTTATCGAGTATAACAAATTCCCCTTATCGAGTATAACAAAGTTCCCTTATCGAGTATAACAAAGTCCCCTAATCGAGTATAACAAAGGCCCCTGGTCGAGTATAACAAAGTCCCCTGATCGAGTGTAACAAAAGTCCCTTGATCGAGTATAACAAAGTCCCCTGATCGAGTATAAAAATGTCCCCTGGACCAGTGTAACAAAGTCCCTTATCGAGTATAAAAAAGTTCCCTGGCCCAGTATAACAAAGTCCATAGATCGAGCATACCAAAGTCCCCTGATCGTTTATAACAAAGTCCCCCGGTCGAGTATTGCAAAGGGCCCTGATCGAGTAAGACAAAGTCCCCTGATCGAGTATAACAAAGTCCCCTAATCGAGTATAACAAAGTCCCCTGGTCGACTATAGCAAAGTCCCCTGGTCGAGTATAACAAAGCCTCCTCATCGAGTATAACAAACTCCCCTAATCGAGTATAACAAAGTCCCCTAATCGAGTATAACAAAGTCCCTGGTCGAGTATAACAAAGTTCCCTAAGCGAGTATAACAAAGTCCCCTGGTCGACTATAGCAAAGTCTCCTGGCCGAGTATAACAAAGGCCCCTCATCGAGTATAACAAAGTCCATTTGTCAAGTATAAAAAAGTTCACTGGTCGAGTATAACAAAGTTCCCTAATCGAGTATAACAAAGTCCCCTTTTCGAGTATAGCAAAGTCCAATGATGGAGTATAACAAAGCCTCCTGATCGAGTATAACAAAGTCCCCTAATCGAGTATAACAAAGCCCCCTGCTCGAGTATAACGAAGTCCCCTGGTCGAGTAGAGCAAAGTCCCCTCATCGAGTAAAACAAAGCCTCCTGATCGAGTATAACAAAGTCCCCTAATCGAGTATAACAAAGCTCCCTACTCGAGTATAACAAAGTCCCCTGATCGAGTCCAAAAAAGGCCTCTAATCGAGTATAACAAAGTCCCCTGATCTAGTATAACAAAGGCCCCTAATCGAGTATAACAAAGGCCCCTCATCGAGTATAAGAAAGTCCCCTGATCGAGTATAACAAAGTCCCGTTGTCGAGTATAACATATCCCCTGATCGAGTATAACAAAGTTCCTGGTGGAGTATAACAAAGTCCAATGGTCGAGTATAACAAAGTTTTCTAATCGAGCATAACAAAGGCCCCTTGTCGTGTATAACAAAGTCCTCTGTTCGAGTATAACATATCCCCTGATCGAGTATAACAAAGTCGTCTGGTCGAATATGACAAAGTCCCCTGATCGAGTACAACAAAGTCCCCTGGTCGAGTATAACAAAGTCCCCTGATCGAGTATAACAAAGACCCCTCGTCGAGTATAGCAAAGTCCATTGGTCAAATATAGGAAAGTCCACTGATCGAGTATGACAAAGTCTCCTGATCAAGTATAAAAAGTCCCCTGGTCGAGTAAAACAAAACCCCCCTCATCAAGTATAACAAAGGCCCCTAATCGAGTATAACAAAGTCCCCTGATTGAGTATAACAAAGACCCCTGATCGAGTATAACAAAGTCCTCTGGTTGAGTATAACAAAGTCCCCTGATCGAGTATATCATATCCCCTGATCGAGTATAACAAAGTCCTCTGGTCGAGTATAAAAAAGTCCCCTGATTGCGTATAACAAACTCCCCTGGTCGTGTATAACAAAATCCCCTGATCGAATATAACAAAGTCCCCTAATCGAGTATAACAAAGTCCCCTAATCAAATATAACAAAGTCCCTTGATCGAGTATAACATATCCCCTGATCAAGAATAACAAAGGCCCTGGTGGAGTATAACAAAGTCCCCTGGTCGAGTATAACAAAGTTTTCTAATCGAGCATAACAAAGGCCCCTGGTCGAGTATATCAAAGTCCTCTGATCAAGTATAACAAAGTCCCCTAATCGAGTATAACAAAGTCCCCTAATCAAATATAACAATGTCCCCTGATCGAGTATAACAAAGTCCCCTGATCGAGCATAACATATCTCCTAAACGAGTATAACAAAAGCCCCTGATCGAGCATATCAAAGTCCCCTGGTCGAGTATAACAAAACCCCCTCATCAAATATAACAAAGGCCCCAAATTGAGTATAACAAAGTCCCCTATATGAGTATAACAAAGTCCTCTGGTTGAGTATAAAAATGTCCCCTGATCGCGTATAACAAAGTCTCCTGGTCGTGTATAACAAAGTCCCCTGATCGAGTATAACAAAGGCCCCTCATTGAGTAGAACAAAGTCCATTGGCAAATATAAAAAAGTCCCCTGGTTCGAGTATAACAAAGTCCCCTAATCGAATATAACAAAGTCCTCTGGTCGAGTATAAAAAAGTCCCCTGATCGAGTATAACAAAGTCCCCTGCTCGAGTATAACAGTCCCCTGATCGAGTATAACAAAAACCCCTAATCGAATATAACAAAGTCCTCTGGTCAAGTTTAAAAAAGTCCCTTGGTCGAGTATAAGAAAGTTCCCGGTTCGTTTATAACAAAGTCCCCTGGTCGAGTATAGCAAAGTCCCCTGATCAAGTATAACAAAGCCTCCTGATCGAGTATAACAAAGTCCCCTGATCGAATATAAAAAAGCCCCCTGCTCGAGTATAAGAAAGTCACCTGATCGAGTATAACAAAGTCTCCTGATCGAGTATAACAAAGGCCCCTCATCGAGTCCAAAAACGGCCCCTAATCGAGTGTAACAAAGTCCCCTGATCTAGTATAACAAAGGCCTCTGATCGAGTATAACAAAGTCCCCTGGTCGAGTATAACAAAGTCCTCTGTTCGAGTATAACAAAGTCCCCTGGTCGAGTATAGCAAAGTCCCCTGATCGAATATAACAAAGCGTCCTGATCGAGTATAACAGAGTCCCCTAATCGAGTATAACAAAGCCCCCTGCTCGAGTATAACAAAGTCCCCTGGTTGAGTATAGCAAAGTCCCCTGATCGAGTATAACAAAGTCCCCTGATCGAGTAAAACATATCCCCTGATCGAGTATAAAAAGTCCCTGTTGGAGTATAACAAAGTCCCCTGGTCGAGTATAACAAAGTTTTCTAATCGAGTATAACAAAGGCCCCTGGTTGAGTATAACAAAGTCCTATGATCAAGTATAACAAAGTCCCCTAATCGAGAAAAACAAAGTCCCCTGATCGAGTATAACATATCCCCTGATCGAGTATAACAAAGTCCTCTCGTCGAGTATAACAAACACCCCAGAACGAGTATAACAAAGTCCCCTGGTCGCGTATAACAAAGCCCAGTGATCGAGTATAACAAAGGCCTTTCATCGAGTATAGCAAAGTCCATTGGTCAAATATAGGAAAGTCCACTGATCGAGTATGACAAATCCCCTGATCAAGTATAAAAAAGTCCCCTCGTCGAGTATAACAAAGCCCCCTGATCGAGTATAACAAATTCCCCTGGTCCAGTATAGCAAAGTCCTCTGGTCGAGTATAACAAAGCTCCCTCATCGAGTATAACAAAGTCCCCTAATCGAGTATAACAGAGTCCCCTGATTGAGTATAACAAACTCCCCTGATCGAGTATAACAAAGTCCTCTGGTTGAGTACAACAAAGTCCCCTGATCGAGTATAACATATCCCCTGATCGAGTATAACAAAGTCCACTGGTCGAGAATAAAAAAGATCCCTGATCGCGTATAACAAAGTCCCCATGTCGTGTATAACCAAGTCCCCTGATCGAGTATAACAAAGGCCCCTCATTGAGTATAACAAAGTCCATTGGTCAAGTATAAAAAAGTCCCCTGGTCGAGTATAACAAAGTCCCCTTATCGAGTGAGACAAAGTCCCCTGATCGAGTAACAAAGTCCCCTGATCGAGTATATACAAAGCCCCCTGGACGAGTATAACAAAGTCCCCTAATCAAGTATAACAAAGTCCCCTGATCGAGTATAACAAAGTCCCATGATCGAGTATAACATATCCTCTGATCGAGTATAACAAAGTCCTCTGGTCGAGTATGACAAAGTCCCCTGATCGAGTATAACAAAGGCCCCTCATCGAGTATAGCAAAGTCCATTGGTCAATTATAGGAAAGTCCACTGATCGAGTATAACAAAGTCCCAGATCGAGCATAACAAAGTCCCCTGATCGATTATAACAAAGTCCCTTGGTCGAGTATAGCAAAGGGCCATGATCGAGTGAAACAAAGTCCCCTGGTCAAGTATAACAAAGGCCCTGATCGAGTAAGACAAAGTCCCCTGATCGAATATAACAAAGCCCCCTGGACGAGTATAACAAAGACCCCTGATCGTGTATAACAAAGTCCCCTGATTGAGTATTACATATCCCCTGATCGAATATAACAAAGTCCCTGGTGGAGTATAACAAAGTCCCCTGATCGAGTATCACAAAGTCTCCTGGTCGAGTATAACAAAGTTTTCTAATCGAGTATAAAAAGGCCCCTCGTCGAGAATAACAAAGTCCCCGAATCGAGTGTAACATATCACCTGATCGAGTATAACAAAGTCTTCCGGTCGAGTATAACAAAGTCCCCTGATCGAGTATAACAAAGACCCCTCATCGAGTATAGCAAAGTCCGTTGGTCAAATATAGTAAAGTCCACTCATCGAGTATAACAAAGTCCCCCGATCGAGTATAACAAAGGCCTCTGGTCGAGAAAGACAAATTCCCCTGATCAAGTATAAAAAAGTCCCCTGGTCGAGTATAGCAAAGTCCCCTGGTCGAGTATAATAAAGTCCCCTCATCGAGTATAACAAAGGCCCCTAATCGAGTATAACAAAGTCTCCTGATCGCATATAACAAAGTCCCCTGATCGAGTATAACAAAGTCCTCTGGTTGAGTATAACAAAGTCCCCTGATCGAGTATAACATATCTCCTGATTGAGTATAACAAAATCCCCTGGTCGAGTATAACAAAGTCCCCTCATCGAGTATAACAAAGGCCCCTCATCGAGTATAATAAAGTCCATTGGTCAAGTATAAAAAAGATCCCTGTTCGAGTATAACAAAGTCCCTTGATCGAGTATAACAATGTCCCCTGGTCGAGTATAACAAAGTCCCCTGATCGAGTATAACAAAGCCTCCTGATCGAGTATAACACAGTCCCCTGATCGAGTATAACAAACTTCCCTGATCGAGTATAACAAAGGCTTTTGATCGAGTATAACAAAGCCCCCTGATCGAGTATAACAAAGTCCCCTGATCGAGTATAACAAAATCCCATTATCGAGTACAACAAAGTCCCCAGTTCGAGTCTATCAAAGTCCCCTTATCGAGTATAACAAATTCCCCTTATCGAGTATAACAAAGTTCCCTTATCGAGTATAACAAAGTCCCCTAATCGAGTATAAAAATGTCCCCTGGACCAGTGTAACAAAGTCCCTTATCGAGTATAAAAAAGTTCCCTGGCCCAGTATAACAAAGTCCATAGATCGAGCATACCAAAGTCCCCTGATCGTTTATAACAAAGTCCCCCGGTCGAGTATTGCAAAGCGCCCTGATCGAGTAAGACAAAGTCCCCTGATCGAGTATAACAAAGTCCCCTAATCGAGTATAACAAAGTCTCCTCGTCGACTATAGCAAAGTCCCCTGGTCGAGTATAACAAAGCCTCCTCATCGAGTATAACAAACTCCCCTAATCGAGTATAACAAAGTCCCCTAATCGAGTATAACAAAGTCCCTGGTCGAGTATAACAAAGTTCCCTAAGCGAGTATAACAAAGTCCCCTGGTCGACTATAGCAAAGTCCCCTGGTCGAGTATAACAAAGGCCCCTCATCGAGTATAACAAAGTCCATTTGTCAAGTATAAAAAAGTTCACTGGTCGAGTATAACAAAGTCCCCTAATCGAGTATAACAAAGTTCCCTTTTCGAGTATAGCAAAGTCCCCTGATGGAGTATAACAAAGCCTCCTGATCTAGTATAACAAAGGCCCCTAATCGAGTATAACAAAGGCCCCTCATCGAGTATAAGAAAGTCCCCTGATCGAGTATAACAAAGCCGCATTATCGAGTATAACAAAGTCCCGTTGTCGAGTATAACATATCCCCTGATCGAGTATAACAAAGTCCCTGGTGGAGTATAACAAAGTTCCCTGGTCGAGTATAACAAAGTTTTCTAATCGAGCATAACAAAGGCCCCTTGTCAAGTATAATAAAGTCCTCTGATCAAGTATAACAAAGACCCTGATCGAGTATAACATAGTCCCCAAATCAAGTATAACAAAGTCCCCTGATCGAGTATAGCAAAGTCCTCTGTTCGAGTATAACATATCCCCAGATCGAGTATAACAAAGTCCTCTGGTCGAATATGACAAAGTCCCCTGATCGAGTACAACAAAGTCCCCTGGTCGAGTATAACAAAGTCCCCTGATCGATATAACAAAGACCCCTCGTCGAGTATAGCAAAGTCCATTGGTCAAATATAGGAAAGTCCACTGATCGAGAATGACAGAGTCTCCTGATCAAGTATAAAAAGTCCCCTGGTCGAGTAAAACAAAACCCCCTCATCAAGTATAACAAAGGCCCCTAATCGAGTATAACAAAGTCCCCTGATTGAGTATAACAAAGTCCCCTGATCGAGTATAACAAATTCCTCTGGTTGAGTATAACAAAGTCCCCTGATCGAGTATAACATATCCCCTGATCGAGTATAACAAAGTTCTCTGGTCGAGTATAAAAAAGTCCCCTGATCGCATATAACAAAGTCCCCTGGTCGTGTATAACAAAATCCCCTGATCGAATATAACAAAGTCCCCTCTACCGAGTATAACAAAGTCCCTTGATCGAGTATAACATATCCCCTGATCAAGTATAACAAAGGCCCTGGTGGAGTATAACAAAGTCCCCTGGTCGAGTATAACTAAGTTTTCTAATCGAGCATAACAAAGGCCCCTGGTCGAGTATATCAAAGTCCTCTGATCAAGTATAACAAAGTCCCCTAATCGAGTATAACAAAGTCCCCTAATCAAATATAACAATGTCCCCTGATCGAGTATAACAAAGTCCCCTGATCGAGCATAACATATCCCCTGATCGCGTATAACAAAGTCCCCTGATCGAGCATATCAAAGTCCCCTGGTCGAGTATAACAAAACCCCCTCATCAAATATAACAAAGGCCCCTGGTCGACTATAGCAAAGTCCCCTGGTCGAGTATAATAAAGTCCCCTCATCGAGTATAACAAAGGCCCCTAATCGAGTATAACAAAGTCTCCTGATCGCATATAACAAAGTCCCCTGATCGAGTATAACAAAGTCCCAGGTTGGGTATAACAAAGTCCCCTGATCGAGTATAACATATCTCCTCATTGAGTATAACAAAATCCCCTGGTCGGGTATAACAAAGTCCCCTCATCGAGTATAACAAAGGCCCCTCATCGAGTATAACAAAGTCCATTGGTCAAGTATACAAAAGATCCCTGGTCGAGTATAACAAAGTCCCTTGATCGAGTATAAATAATGTCCCCTGTCGAGTATAACAAAGTCCCTGAATAAAGCCTCCTGATCGAGTATAACAGTCCCCTGATCGAGAATAACAAACTCCCCTGATCGAGTATAACAAAGCTTTTGATCGAGTATAACAAAGCCCCCTGATCGAGTATAACAAAGTCCCCTGATCGAGTATAACAAAATCCCATTATCGAGTACAACAAAGTCCCCTGGTCGAGTATAACAAAGTCCCCAGTTCGAGTCTATCAAAGTCCCCTTATCGAGTATAATTCTTATCGAGTATAACAAAGTTCCTATCGAGTATAACAAAGTCCCCTAATCGAGTATAACAAAGGCCCCTGGTCGAGTATAACAAAGTCCCCTGATCGAGTGTAACAAAAGTCCCTTGATCGAGTATAACAAAGTCCCCTGATCGAGTATAAAAATGTCCCCTGGACCAGTGTAACAAAGTCCCTTATCGAGTATAAAAAAGTTCCCTGGCCCAGTATAACAAAGTCCCTAGATCGAGCATACCAAAGTCCCCTGATCGTTTATAACAAAGTCCCCCGGTCGAGTATTGCAAAGGGCCCTGATCGAGTAAGACAAAGTCCCCTGATCGAGTATAACAAAGTCCCCTAATCGAGTATAACAAAGTCCCCTGGTCGACTATAGCAAAGTCCCCTGGTCGAGTATAGCAAAGTCTCCTCATCGAGTATAACAAACTCCCCTAATCGAGTATAACAAAGTCCCCTAATCGAGTATAACAAAGTCCCTGGTCGAGTATAACAAAGTTCCCTAAGCGAGTATAACAAAGTCCCCTGGTCGACTATAGCAAAGTCCCCTGGTCGAGTATAACAAAGGCCCCTCATCGAGTATAACAAAGTCCATTTGTCAAGTATAAAAAAATTCACTGGTCGAGTATAACAAAGTCCCCTAATCGAGTATAACAAAGTCCCCTTTTCGAGTATAGCAAAGTCCCCTGATGGAGTATAAGAAAGCCTCCTGATCGAGTATAACAAAGTCCCCTAATCGAGTATAACAAAGCCCTCTGCTCGAGTATAACGAAGTCCCCTGGTCGAGTATAGCAAAGTCCCCTCATCGAGTATAACAAAGCCTCCTGATCGAGTATAACAAAGTCCCCTGTTCGAGTATAACAAAGCTCCCTGCTCGAGTATAACAAAGTCCCCTGATCGAGTCCAAAGAAGGCCTCTAATCGAGTATAACAAAGTCCCCTGATCTAGTATAACAAAGGCCCCTAATCGAGTATAACAAAGGCCCCTCATCGAGTATAAGAAAGTCCCGTTGTCGAGTATAACATATCTCCTGATCGAGTATAACAAAGTACCTAGTGGAGTATAACAAAGTCCCCTGGTCGAGTATAACAAAGTTTTCTAATCGAGCATAACAAAGGCCCCTTGTCGAGTATAACAAAGTCCTCTGATCAAGTATAACAAAGTCCCTTGATCGAGTAAAACATAGTCCCCTAATCAAGTATAACAAAGCCCCCTGATCGAGTATAGCAAAGTCCTCTGTTCGAGTATAACATATCCACTGATCGAGTCTAACAAAGTCCTCTGGTCGAATATGACAAAGTCCCCTGATCGAGTACAACAAAGTCCCCTGGTCGAGTATAACAAAGTCCCCTGATCGAGAATAACAAAGACCCCTCGTCGAGTATAGCAAAGTCCATTGGTCAAATATAGGAAAGTCCACTGATCGAGTATGACAAAGTCTCCTGATCAAGTATAAAAAGTCCCCTGGTCGAGTATAACAAAGTCCCCTGCTCGAGTATAACAAAGTCCCCTGATCGAGTATAACAAAGTCCCCAGATCGAATATAACAAAGTCCTCTGGTCAAGTTTAAAAAAGTCCCTTGGTCGAGTATAAAAAAGTTCCCAGTTCGTTTATAACAAAGTCCCCTGGTCGAGTATAGCAAAGTCCCCTGATCAAGTATAACAAAGCCTCCTGATCGAGTATAACAAAGTCCCCTGATCGAATATAACAAAGCCCCCTACTCGAGTATAAGAAACTCACCTGATCGAGTATAACAAAGTCTCCTGATCGAGTATAACAAAGGCCCCTCATCGAGTCCAAAAAAGGCCCCTAATCGAGTGTAACAAAGTCCCCTAATCTAGTATAACAAAGGCCTCTGATCGAGTATAACAAAGTCCCCTGGTCGAGTATAGCAAAGTCCCCTGATCGAATATAACAAAGCGTCCTGATCGAGTATAACAAAGCCCCCTGCTCGAGTATAACAAAGTCCCCTGGTTGAGTATAGCAAAGTCCCCTGATCGAGTATAACAAAGTCCCCTAATCGAGTCCAAAAAGGCCTCTAATCGAGTATAACAAAGTCCCCTCATCTAGTATAGCAAAGGCCCCTTATCGAGTATAACAAAGGCTCCCCATCGAGTATAAGAAAGTCCCCTGATCGAGTATAACAAAGCCGCCTAATCGAGTATTACAAAGTCCCCTGGTAGAGTTTAACAAAGTCCCCTATTCGAGTTTAACAAAGTCCCCTTATCGAGAATAACAAATTCCCCTTATCGAGTATAACAAAGTCCCCATATCGAGTATAACAAAGTCCCCTAATCGAGTATAAAAAAGGCCCCTGGTCGAGTATAACAAAGTCCCCTGATCGAGTGTAACAAAAGTCCCCTAATCGAGTATAACTAAGTCCCCTAATCGAGTATAAAAATGTCCTCTGGTTCAGTGTAACAAAGTCCCCTGATCGAGGATAAAAATGTCCTCTGGTCCAGTGTAACAAAGTCCCCTGATCGAGTATATAAAAGCCCCCTTGCCCAGAATAACAAAGTCCCTAGATCGAGCATACCAAAGACCCTTGATCGATTGTAACAAAGTCCCCCGGTCGAATTTAGCAAAGGGCCCTGATCGAGTAAGACAAAGACCCCTGATCGAGTACAACAAAGTCCCCTCATCGAATATAACAAAGCCCCCTGGATGAGAATAACAAAGTTCACTGATCGAGTATAACAAAGTCCCCTGATCAAGTATAACAAAGTCCCCTGTACCAGTATAACAAAGTCCCTGATCGAGTATAACATATCCCCTGATCGAGTATAACAACGTCTCCTGGCCCAGTTTAACAAATGCCCCAGATCGAGCATAACAAAGTCCCCTATTCGATTATAACAAAGTCCCCTGGTCGAGTATAACAAAGGTTCCTCATCGAGTAAGTCAAAGTCCCCTCATCGAGTATAACAAAGTCCTCTGATGCTAGTATAACAAAGCCCCCTGGACG
This sequence comes from Homarus americanus, assembly GCF_018991925.1. Lineage (NCBI taxonomy): Eukaryota > Metazoa > Arthropoda > Malacostraca > Decapoda > Nephropidae > Homarus > Homarus americanus. Next base: position 68,532 of record NW_024719002.1, on the reverse strand, counting down.
AGTATAACAAATTCCCCGGAACCGAGTATAACAAAGTCCCCTGATCGAGTATAACATATCCCCTGATCGAGTATAACAAGTCCCTGGTGGAGTATAAGAAAGTCCCCTGGTCGAGTATAACAAGGTTTTCTAATCGAGCATAACACAGGCCCCTGGTCGAGTATAACAAAGTCCCCTGATCGAGTATAACATATCCCCTGATCGATTATAACAAAGTCCCCTGGTCGAGTATAACAAAGTCCCCTGTTCGAGTCCAACATTAAATCCCGTGATCGAGTATAACAAAAGTCCAGTGATCGAGTATAACAAAGTCCCCTGATCGAGTATAAAAAAGTCCCCTGGCCCGGTATAACAAAGTCCCCATATCGAGCATAACAAAGTACCCTGATCGATTTTAACAAAGTCCCCTGGTCGAGTATAGCAAAGGGCCCTGATCGAGTAAGACAAAGTCCTCTGATCGAGTATAACAAAGTCCCCTGATCGATTATAACAAAGTTCCCTTTAGAGTATAACAAAGTCCCCTGATCGAGTATAACAAAGTCCCCTTGTTGAGTATAACAAAGTCCCTTGATCAAGTATAACATATTCCCTGATTGTGTATAACAAAGTCCTCTGGTCGAGTATAAAGAAGTCCCCTGATCGAGTATAACAAAGTCCCCTGGTCGAGTATAACATAGTCCCCTGGTCGAGTATAACAAAGTCCCCTCATCGAGTATAACAAAGGCCCTCATCGAGTTTAACTAAGTCCATTGGTCAAGGATAAAAAAGTTCCCTGGTCGTGTATAACAAAGTCCCCTAATCGAGTATAACAAAGTCCCCTGATCGAGTATAACAAAGCCTCCTCATCGAGCATAACAAAGTCCCCTAATCGAGTATAACAAAGCCCCCTACTCGAGTATAACAAAGTCCCCTGGTCGAGTGTAGCAAAGTCCCCTGATCGAGTATAACAAAGCCTCCTGATCGAGTATAACAAAGTCCCCTGATCGTGTATAACAAAGCCCCCTGCTCAAGTATAACAAAGTCCCCTGATCGAGTCTAAAAAAGGCCTCTAATCGAGTATAACAAAGTCCCCTTATCTAGTATAACAAAGTCCCCTGATCGAGTATAACAAAGGCCCCTCATCGAGTATAAGAAGGCCCAGATCGAGTATGACAAAGCCGCCTAATCGAGTATAACAATGTCCCCTGGTCGTGTATAACAGAGTCCCCTGTTCGAGTCTAACAAAGTCCCCTTATCGAGTATAACAAATTCCCCTTATCAAGTATTACAAAGTCCCCTTATCGAGTATAACAAAGTCCCCTAATCGAGTATAACAAAGGCCCTTGGTCGAGTATAACAAAGTTCCCTGATCGAGTGTAAAAAAAGTCCCCTGATCGAGAATAACAAAGTCCCCTAATCGAGCATAAAAATGTCCCCTGGTCCAGTGTAACAAAGTCCCCTTATCGAGTATAACAAAGTCCCCTAAACAAGTATAACAAAGTACTCTGGTCGAGTATGACAAAGTCCCCTGATCGAGTATAACAAAGTCCCCTGGTCGAGTATAACAAAGTCCCCTGATCGAGTATAACCAAGGCCCCTGATCGAGTTTAGCAAAGTCCATTGGTCAAATATAGGAAAGTCCACTGATCGAGTATAAAAAAGTCCCAGATCGAGCATAACAATGTCCCCTGATCGATTATAACAAAGTCCCCTGGTCGAGAATAGCAAAGGGCCCTGATCGAGAAAGACAAAGTCACCTGATCGAGTATAACAAAATCCCCTAATCGAGTATAACAAAGCCCCCAGGACGAGTATAACAAAGTTCCCTGATCGAATATAACAATGTCCCATGATCGAGTATAACAAAGTCCCCTGGTCCAGTATAACAAAGTCCCCTGATCGAGTATAACATATCCCCTGATCGAGTATTACAAAGTCTCCTGGCCCAGTATAACAAAGTCCCCAGATCGAGCGTAACAAAGTCCCCTGATCGATTATAACAAAGTCCCCAGGTCGAGTATAACAAAGGACCTGATCGAATGAGACAAAGTCCCCTGATCGAGTATAACAAAGCCCCCTGGACGAGTATAACAAAGACCCCTGATCGTGTATAACAAAGTCCCCTGATCGAGTATTACATATCCTCCTGGTCGAGTTTAACAAAGTCTCCTGATCGCGTATAACAAAGTCCCCTGATCCAGTATAACAAAGGCCCCTGGTCGAGTATAACAAAGTCCCCTGATTGAGTGTAACAAAAGTCCCCTGATAAAGTATAACAAAAGTCCCCTGATCGAGTATAAAAATGTCCCCTGGTCCAGTGTAACAAAGTCCCCTGATCGAGTATAACAAAGTCCCCTGATCGAGTATAACAAAGCCCCCTAGACGAGTATAACAAAGTTCCCTCATCGAGTATAACAAATTCCCCTAATCGAGTAAAACAAAGTCCCCTGGTCCAGTATAACAAAGTCCACTGATCAAGTATAACATATCACCTGATAGAGTATAACAACGTCTCCTGGCCCAGTTTAACAAAGTCCCCAGATCGAGTATAACAAAGTCCCCTAATCGATTATAACAAAGTCCTCTGGTCGAGTATAACAAAGGGCCCTAATCGAGTATAACAAAGTCCCTCGTGGAGTATAACAAAGTCCCCTGATCGAGTATCACAAAGGCCCCTAATCGAGTATAACAAAGTCTCCTGATCGCGTATAACAAAGTCCCCTGATCCAGTATAACAAAGGCCCCTGGTCGAGTATAACAAAGTCCCCTGATCGAGTGTAACAAAAGTCCCCTGATAAAGTATAACAAAAGTCCCCTGATCGAGTATAAAAATGTCCCCTGGTCCTGTGTAACAAAGTCCCCTGATCGAGTATAACAAAGTCCCCTGATCGAGTAAAACAAAGCCCCCTAGACGAGTATAACAAAGTTCCCTCATCGAGTATAACAAATTCCCCTAATCGAGTAAAACAAAGTCCCCTGGTCCAGTATAACAAAGTCCACTGATCAAGTATAACATATCCCCTGATAGAGTATAACAACGTCTCCTGGCCCAGTTTAACAAAGTCCCCAGATCGAGCATAACAAAATCCCCTAATCGATTATAACAAAGTCCCCTGGTCGAGTATAACAAAAGGCCCTGATCGAGTAAGACAAAGTCCCCTGATCGAGCATAACAAAGACCCTGATCCTAGTATAACAAAGCCCCCTGGACGAGTATAACAAAGTCCCCTGAACCGAGTATAACAAGGTCCCCTGATCGAGTAAAACATATCCCCTGATCGAGTATAAAAAAGTCCCTGGTGGAGTATAACAAAGTCCCCTGGTCCAGTATAACAAAGTTTTATAATCGAGTATAACAAAGGCCCCTGGTTGAGTATAACAAAGTCCTATGATCAAGTATAACAAAGTCCCCTAATCGAGTAAAACAAAGTCCTCTGATCGAGTATAACATATCCCCTGATCGAGTGTAACAAAGTCCTCTGGTCGAGTATAACAAAGACCCCTGAACGAGTATAACAAAGTCCCCTGGTCGTGTATAACAAAGCCCAGTGATCGAGTATAACAAAGGCCCCCCATCGAGTATAGCAAAGTCCATTGGTCAAATATAGGAAAGTCCACTGATCGAGTATGACAAAGTCCCCTGATCAAGTATAAAAAAGTCCCCTCGTCGAGTATAACAAAGCCCCTGATCGAGTATAACAAATTCCCCTGGTCCAGTATAGCAAAGTCCTCTGGTCGAGTATAACAAAGCTCCCTCATCGAGTATAACAAAGTCCCCTAATCGAGTATAACAGAGTCCCCTGATTGAGTATAACAAACTCCCCTGATCGAGTATAACAAAGTCCTCTGGTTGAGTACAACAAAGTCCCCTGATCGAGTATAACATATCCCCTGATCGAGTATAACAAAGTCCACTGGTCGAGAATAAAAAAGATCCCTGATCGCGTATAACAAAATCCCCATGTCGTGTATAACCAAGTCCCCTGATCGAGTATAACAAAGGCCCATCATTGAGTATAACAAAGTCCATTGGTCAAGTATAAAAAAGTCCCCTGGTCGAGTATAACAAAGTCCCCTAATCGAGTATAACAAAGCCCTCTTTTCGAGTATAAAAAAGTCCCCTGATCGAGCATAACAAAGCCGCCTTATCGAGTATAACAAAGTCCCCTGGTCGAGTATAACAAAGTCCCCTGTTCGAGTCTAACAAAGTCCCCTTATCGAGTGAGACAAAGTCCCCTGATCGAGTAACAACGTCCCCTGATCGAGTATAACAAAGCCTCCTGGACGAGTATAACAAAGTCCCCTAATCAAGTATAACAAAGTACCCTGATCGAGTATAACAAAGTCCCCTGATCGAGTATAACATATCCTCTGATCGAGTATAACAAAGTCCTCAGATCGAGTATAACAAAGTCCCCTGATCGATTATAACAAAGTCCCCTGGTCGAGTATAGCAAAGGGCCATGATCGAGTGAAACAAAGTCCCCTGGTCAAGTATAACAAAGGCCCTGATCGAGTAAGACAAAGTCCCATGATCGAATATAACAAAGTCCCCTGATCGAGTATAACAAAGCCCCCTGGACGAGTATAACAAAGACCCCTGATCGAGTATAACAAAGTCCCCTGATCGAGTATTACATATCCCCTGATCGAATATAACAAAGTCCCTGGTGGAGTATAACAAAGTCCCCTGATCGAGTATCACAAAGTCTCCTGGTCGAGTATAACAAAGTTTTCTAATCGAGTATAAAAAGGCCCCTCGTCGAGTATAACAAAGTCCTCTGATCGAGAATAACAAAGTCCCCTGATCGAGTATAACAAAGTTCCCTAATCGAGTATAACAAAGCCCCCAGGACGAGTATAACAAAGTTCCCTGATCGAATATAACAATGTCCCATGATCGAATATAACAAAGTCCCCTGGTCCAGTATAACAAAGTCCACTGATCGAGTATAACATATCCCCTGATCGAATATTACAAAGTCTCCTGGCCCAGTATAACAAAGTCCCCAGATCGAGCGTAACAAAGTCCCTGATCGATTATAACAAAGTCCTAAGGTCGAGTATAACAAAGGACCTGATCGAATGAGACAAAGTCCCCTGATCGAGTATCACAAAGGCCCCTAATCGAGAATAACAAAGTCTCCTGATCGTGTATAACAAAATCCCCTGATCGAGTAAAACAAAGGCCCCTGGTCGAGTATAACAAAGTCCCCTGATCGAGTGTAACAAAAGTCCCCTGATCAAGTATAACAAAGTCCCCTGATTGAGTATAAAAATGTCCCCTAGTCCAGTGTAACAAAGTCCCCTGATCGAGTATAACAAAGTCCACTGATCGAGTATAACAAAGCCCCCTAGACGAGTATAACAAAGTTCCCTCATCGAGTATACCAAAGTCCCCGAATCGAGTATAACAAAGTCCCCTGGTCCAGTATAACAAAGTCCCCTGATCAAGTATAACATATCCCCTGATAGAGTATAACAAAGTCTCCTGGCCCAGTTTAACAAAGTCCCCAGATCGAGCATAACAAAGTCCCCTAATCGATTATAACAAAGTCCCCTGGTCGAGTATAACAAAGGGCCCTGATCGAGTAAGACAAAGTCCCCTGATCAAGCATAACAAAGACCCTGATCCTAGTATAACAAAGCCCCCTGGACGAGTATAACAAAGTCCCCTGAACCGAGTATAACAAGATCCCCTGATCGAGTAAAACATATCCCCTGATCGAGTATAAAAAAGTCCCTGGTGGAGTATAACAAAGTCCCCTGGTCGAGTATAACAAAGTTTTCTAATCGAGTATAACAAAGGCCCCTGGTTGAGTATAACAAAGTCCTATGATCAAGTATAACAAAGTCCCCTAATCGAGTAAAACAAAGTCCCCTGATCAAGTATAACATATCCCCTGATCGAGTATAACAAAGTCCTCTGGTCGAGTATAACAAACACCCCAGAACGAGTATAACAAAGTCCCCTGGTCGCGTATAACAAAGCCCAGTGATCGAGTATAACAAAGGCCTTTCATCGAGTATAGCAAAGTCCATTGGTCATATATAGGAAAGTCCACTGATCGAGTATGACAAAGTCCCCTGATCAAGTATAAAAAAGTCACCTCGTCGAGTATAACAAAGCCCCCTGATCGAGTATAACAAATTCTCCTGGTCCAGTATAGCAAAGTCCTCTGGTCGAGTATAACAAAGCTCCCTCATCGAGTATAACAAAATCCCCTAATCGAGTATAACAGAGTCCCCTGAGAGTATAACAAAGCCCCCTGATCAAGTATAACAAAGTCCTCTGGTTGAGTACAACAAAGTCCCCTGATCGAGTATAACATATCCCCTGATCGAGTATAACAAATTCCACTGGTCGAGAATAAAAAAGATCCCTGATTGCGTATAACAAAGTCCCCATGTCGTGTATAACCAAGTCCCCTGATCGAGTATAACAAAGGCCCCTCATTGAGTATAACAAAGTCCATTGGTCAAGTATAAAAAAGTCCCCTGGTCGAGTATAACAAAGTCCCCTAATCGAGAATAACAAAGCCCTCTGTTCGAGTATAAAAAAGTCCCCTGATCGAGTATAACAAAGCCGCCTTATCGAGTTTAACAAAGTCCCCTGGTCGAGTATAACAAAGTCCCCTGTTCGAGTCTAACAAAGTCCCCTTATCGAGTAAGACAAAGTCCCCTGATCGAGTAACAAAGTCCCCTGATCGAGTATAACAAAGCCCCCTGGACGAGTATAACATAGTCCCCTAATCAAGTATAACAAAGTCCCCTGATCGAGTATAACAAAGTCCCCTGATCGAGTATAACATATCCTCTGATCGAGTATAACAAAGTCCTCTGGTCGAGTATGACAAAGTCCCCTGATAGAGTATAACAAAGTCCCCTGGTCGAGTATAACAAAGTCCGCTGATCGAGTATAACAAAGGCCCCTCATCGAGTATAGCAAAGTCCATTGGTCAATTATAGGAAAGTCCACTGATCGAGTATAACAAAGTCCCAGATCGAGCATAACAAAGTCCCCTGATCGATTATAACAAAGTCCCCTGGTCGAGTATAGCAAAGGGCCATGATCGAGTGAAACAAAGTCCCCTGGTCAAGTATAACAAAGGCCCTGATCGAGTAAGACAAAGTCCCCTGATCGAATATAACAAAGTCCCCTGATCGAGTATAACAAAGCCCCCTGGACGAGTATAACAAAGACCCCTGATCGTGTATAACAAAGTCCCCTGATCGAGTATTACATATCCCCTGATCGAATATAACAAAGTCCCCGGTGGAGTATAACACAGTCCCCTGATCGAGTATCACAAAGTCTCCTGGTCGAGTATAACAAAGTTTTCTAATCGAGTATAAAAAGGCCCCTCGTCGAGTATAACAAAGTCCTCTGATCGAGAATAACTAAGTCCCCTGATCGAGTGTAACATATCACCTGATCGAGTATAACAAAGTCTTCCGGTCGAGTATAACAAAGTCCCCTGATCGAGTATAACAAAGGCCCCTCATCGAGTATAGCAAAGTCCGTTGGTCAAATATAGTAAAGTCCACTCATCGAGTATAACAAAGTCCCCCGATCGAGTATAACAAAGGCCTCTGGTCGAGTAAGACAAATTCCCCGGATCAAGTATAAAAAAGTCCCCTGGTCGAGTATAACAAAGTCCCCTAATCGAGTATAACAAAGTCCCCTGGTCGAATATAGCAAAGTCCCCTGGTCGAGTATAATAAAGTCCCCTCATCGAGTATAACAAAGGCCCCTAATCGAGTGTAACAAAGTCTCCTGATCGCATATAACAAAGTCCCCTGATCGAGTATAACAAAGTCCCCTGGTTGAGTATAACAAAGTCCCCTGATCGAGTATAACATATCTCCTGATTGAGTATAACAAAATCCCCTGGTCGAGTATAACAAAGTCCCCTGATCGAGTATAACAAAGGCCCCTCATCGAGTATAACAAAGTCCATTGGTCAAGTATAAAAAAGATCCCTGGACGAGTATAACAAAGTCCCTCGATCGAGTATAACAATGTCCCCTGGTCGAGTATAGCAAAGTCCCCTGATCGAGTATAACAAAGCCTCCTGATCGAGTATAACACAGTCCCCTGATCGAGTATAACAAACTCCCCTGATCGAGTATAACAAAGGCTTTTGATCGAGTATAACAAAGCCACCTGATCGAGTATAACAAAGTCTACTGATCGGGTATAACAAAATCCCATTATCGAGTACAACAAAGTCCCCTGGTCGAGTATAACAAAGTCCCCAGTTCGAGTCTATCAAAGTCCCCTTATCGAGTATAACAAATTCCCCTTATCGAGTATAACAAAGTCCCCTTATCGAGTATAACAAAGTCCCTAATCGAGTATAAGAAAGGCCCCTGGTCGAGTATAACAAAGTCCCCTGATCGAGTGTAACAAAAGTCCCTTGATCGAGTATAACAAATTCCCCTGATCGAGTATAAAAATGTCCCCTGGACCAGTGTAACAAAGTCCCTTATCGAGCATAACAAAGTCCCCTGATCGTTTATAACAAAGTCCCCCGGTCGAGTATAGCAAAGGGCCCTAATCGAGTAAGACAAAGTCCCCTGATCGAGTATAACAAAGTCCCCTAATCGAGTACAACAAAGTCCCCTGGTCGACTATAGCAAAGTCCCCTGGTCGAGTATAACAAAGCCTCCTCATCGAGTATAACAAACTCCCCTAATCGAGTATAACAAAGTCCCCTAATCGAGTATAACAAAGTCCCTGGTCGAGTATAACAAAGTTCCCTAAGCGAATAAAACAAAGTCCCCTGGTCGACTATAGCAAAGTCCCCTGGTCGAGTATAACAAAGGCCCCTCATCGAGTATAACAAAGTCCATTTGTGAAGTATAAAAAAGTCCCCTGGTCGAGTATAACAAAGTCCCCTAATCGAGAATAACAAAGCCCTCTGTTCGAGTATAAAAAAGTCACCTGATCGAGTATAACAAAGCCGCCTTATCGAGTTTAACAAAGTCCCCTGGTCGAGTATAACAAAGTCCCCTGTTCGAGTCTAACAAAGTCCCCTTATCGAGTGAGATAAAGTCCCCTGATCGAGTAACAAAGTCCCCTGATCGAGTATAACAAAGCCCCCTGGACGAGTATAACATAGTCCCCTAATCAAGTATAACAAAGTCCCCTGATCGAGTATAACAAAGTCCCCTGATCGAGTATAACATATCCTCTGATCGAGTATAACAAAGTCCTCTGGTCGAGTATGACAAAGTCCCCTGATAGAGTATAACAAAGTCCCCTGGTCGAGTATAACAAAGTCCGCTGATCGAGTATAACAAAGGCCCCTCATCGAGTATAGCAAAGTCCATTGGTCAATTATAGGAAAGTCCACTGATCGAGTATAACAAAGTCCCAGATCGAGCATAACAAAGTCCCCTGATCGATTATAACAAAGTCCCCTGGTCGTAGTATAGCAAAATATGATCGAGCGAAATAAAGTCCCTGGTCAAGTATAATCAGCGTCCTGATCGAGAAGACAAAGTCCCTTGATCGAGTATAGCAAAGGGCCCTGCTCGAGTAAGACAAAGTCCCCTGATCGAGTATAACAAAGTCCCCTGATCGAGTATTACATATCCCCTGATCGAATATAACAAAGTCCCTGGTGGAGTATTACAAAGTCCACTGATCGAGTATCACAAAGTCTCCTGGTCGAGTATATCAAAGTTTTCTAATCGAGTATAAAAAGGCCCCTCGTCGAGAATAACAAAGTCCCCGGATCGAGTGTAACATATCACCTGATCGAGTATAACAAAGTCTTCCGGTCGAGTATAACAAAGTCCCCTGATCGAGTATAACAAAGGCCCCTCATCGAGTATAGCAAAGTCCGTTGGTCAAATATAGTATAGTCCACTCATCGAGTATAACAAAGTCCCCCGATCGAGTATAACAAAGGCCTCTGGTCGAGTAAGACAAATTCCCCGGATCAAGTATAAAAAAGTCCCCTGGTCGAGTATAACAAAGTCCCCTAATCGAGTATAACAAAGTCCCCTGGCCTAATATAAAGCAAGTCCCCTGCCGAAAGTATAATAAAAGTCCCCCATCGAGTATACCAAAGGCCCTTTAATCGAAAGTGTAACAAAAGTTCTGATCGTGATATAACAAAGTCCTCGATCGAGTATATAACAAAGTCCTGGTTGAGTATAACAAAGTCCCCTGATCGAGAGTTATAACATACTCCTGATTGATATAACAAAATCCCTTTGGTCGAGTGTATAACAAAGTCCCCTGATCGAGTATAACAAAGCGTCTCATCGAAGTATAAACAAACCAAGGTTTATAAAAAGATCCCGACGAGTATACTAAAGTTCGATTCCAGTATAACAATGTCCCCTGGTCGAGTATAGCAAAGTCCCCTGATCGAGTATAACAAAGCCTCCTGATCGAGTATAACACAGTCCCCTGATCGAGTATAACAAACTCCCCTGATCGAGTATAACAAAGGCTTTTGATCGAGTATAACAAAGCCACCTGATCGAGTATAACAAAGTCTACTGATCGGGTATAACAAAATCCCATTATCGAGTACAACAAAGTCCCCTGGTCGAGTATAACAAAGTCCCCAGTTCGAGTCTATCAAAGTCCCCTTATCGAGTATAACAAATTCCCCTTATCGAGTATAACAAAGTTCCCTTATCGAGTATAACAAAGTCCCCTAATCGAGTATAACAAAGGCCCCTGGTCGAGTATAACAAAATCCCCTGATCGAGTGTAACAAAAGTCCCTTGATCGAGTATAACAAAGTCCCCTGATCGAGTATAAAAATGTCCCCTGGACCAGTGTAACAAAGTCCCTTATCGAGTATAAAAAAGTTCCCTGGCCCAGTATAACAAAGTCCCTAGATCGAGCATATCAAAGTCCCCTGATCGTTTATAACAAAGTCCCCCGGTCGAGTATTGCAAAGGGCCCTGATCGAGTAAGACAAAGTCCCCTGATCGAGTATAACAAAGTCCCCTAATCGAGTATAACAAAGTCCCCTGGTCGACTATAGCAAAGTCCCCTGGTCGAGTATAACAAAGTCTCCTCATCGAGTATAACAAACTCCCCTAATCGAGTATAACAAAGTCCCCTAAACGAGTATAACAAAGTCCCTGGTCGAGTATAACAAAGTTCCCTAAGCGAGTATAACAAAGTCCCCTGGTCGACTATAGCAAAGTCCCCTGGTCGAGTATAACAAAGGCCCCTCATCGAGTATAACAAAGTCCATTTGTCAAGTATAAAAAAGTTCACTGGTCGAGTATAACAAAGTCCCCTATTCGAGTATAACAAAGTCCCCTTTTCGTGTATAGCAAAGTCCCCTGATGGAGTATAACAAAGCCTCCTGATCGAGTATAACAAAGTCCCCTAATCGTGTATAATAAAGCCCCCTGCTCGAGTATAACGAAGTCCCCTGGTCGAGTATAGCAAAGTCCCCTCATCGAGTATAACAAAGCCTCCTGATCGAGTATAACAAAGGCCCCTAATCGAGTATAACAAAGGCCCCTCATCGAGTATAAGAAAGTCCCCTGATCGAGTATAACAAAGCCGCATTATCGAGTATAACAAAGTCCCGTTGTCGAGTATAACATATCCCCTAATCGAGTATAACAAAGTCCCTGGTGGAGTATAACAAAGTCCCCTGGTCGAGTATAACAAAGTTTCTAATCGAGCATAACAAAGGCCCCTTGTCGAGTATAACAAAGTCCTCTGATCAAGTATAACAAAGTCCCTTGATCGAGTATAACATAGTCCCCTAATCAAGTATAACAAAGTCCCCTGATCGAGTATAGCAAAGTTCTCTGTTCGAGTATAACATATCCCCTGATCGTATATAACAAAGTCCTCTGGTCGAATATGACAAAGTCCCCTGATCGAGTACAACAAAGTCCCCTGGTCGAGTATAACAAAGTCCCCTGATCGAGTATAACAAAGACCCCTCGTCGAGTATAGCAAAGTCCATTGGTCAAATATAGGAAAGTCCACTGATCGAGTATGACAAAGTCTCCTGATCAAGTATAAAAAGTCCCCTGGTCGAGTAAAACAAAACCCCCCTCATCAAGTATAACAAAGGCCCCTAATCGAGTATAACAAAGTCCCCTGATTGAGTATAACAAAGACCCCTGATCGAGTATAACAAAGTCCTCTGGTTGAGTATAACAAAGTCCCCTGATCGAGTATATCATATCCCCTGATCGAGTATAACAAAGTCCTCTGGTCGAGTATAAAAAAGTCCCCTGATTGCGTATAACAAACTCCCCTGGTCGTGTATAACAAAATCCCCTGATCGAATATAACAAAGTCCCCTAATCGAGTATAACAAAGTCCCCTAATCAAATATAACAAAGTCCCTTGATCGAGTATAACATATCCCCTGATCAAGAATAACAAAGGCCCTGGTGGAGTATAACAAAGTCCCCTGGTCGAGTATAACAAAGTTTTCTAATCGAGCATAACAAAGGCCCCTGGTCGAGTATATCAAAGTCCTCTGATCAAGTATAACAAAGTCCCCTAATCGAGTATAACAAAGTCCCCTAATCAAATATAACAATGTCCCCTGATCGAGTATAACAAAGTCCCCTGATCGAGCATAACATATCTCCTAAACGAGTATAACAAAAGCCCCTGATCGAGCATATCAAAGTCCCCTGGTCGAGTATAACAAAACCCCCTCATCAAATATAACAAAGGCCCCAAATTGAGTATAACAAAGTCCCCTATATGAGTATAACAAAGTCCTCTGGTTGAGTATAAAAATGTCCCCTGATCGCGTATAACAAAGTCTCCTGGTCGTGTATAACAAAGTCCCCTGATCGAGTATAACAAAGGCCCCTCATTGAGTAGAACAAAGTCCATTGGCAAATATAAAAAAGTCCCCTGGTTCGAGTATAACAAAGTCCCCTAATCGAATATAACAAAGTCCTCTGGTCGAGTATAAAAAAGTCCCCTGATCGAGTATAACAAAGTCCCCTGCTCGAGTATAACAGTCCCCTGATCGAGTATAACAAAAACCCCTAATCGAATATAACAAAGTCCTCTGGTCAAGTTTAAAAAAGTCCCTTGGTCGAGTATAAGAAAGTTCCCGGTTCGTTTATAACAAAGTCCCCTGGTCGAGTATAGCAAAGTCCCCTGATCAAGTATAACAAAGCCTCCTGATCGAGTATAACAAAGTCCCCTGATCGAATATAAAAAAGCCCCCTGCTCGAGTATAAGAAAGTCACCTGATCGAGTATAACAAAGTCTCCTGATCGAGTATAACAAAGGCCCCTCATCGAGTCCAAAAACGGCCCCTAATCGAGTGTAACAAAGTCCCCTGATCTAGTATAACAAAGGCCTCTGATCGAGTATAACAAAGTCCCCTGGTCGAGTATAACAAAGTCCTCTGTTCGAGTATAACAAAGTCCCCTGGTCGAGTATAGCAAAGTCCCCTGATCGAATATAACAAAGCGTCCTGATCGAGTATAACAGAGTCCCCTAATCGAGTATAACAAAGCCCCCTGCTCGAGTATAACAAAGTCCCCTGGTTGAGTATAGCAAAGTCCCCTGATCGAGTATAACAAAGTCCCCTGATCGAGTAAAACATATCCCCTGATCGAGTATAAAAAGTCCCTGTTGGAGTATAACAAAGTCCCCTGGTCGAGTTTAACAAAGTTTTCTAATCGAGTATAACAAAGGCCCCTGGTTGAGTATAACAAAGTCCTATGATCGAGTATAACAAACTCCCCTAATCGAGTAAAACAAAGTCCCCTGATCGAGTATAACATATCCCCTGATCGAGTATAACAAAGTCCTCTGGTCGAGTATAACAAACACCCCTGAACGAGTATAACAAAGTCCCCTGGTCGCGTATAACAAAGCCCAGTGATCGAGTATAACAAAGGCCTTTCATCGAGTATAGCAAAGTCCATTGGTCAAATATAGGAAAGTCCCCTCGTCGAGTATAACAAAGCCCCCTGATCGAGTATAACAAATTCCCCTGGTCCAGTATAGCAAAGTCCTCTGGTCAAGTATAACAAAGCTCCCTCATCGAGTATAACAAAGTCCCCTAATCGAGTATAACTGAGTCCCCTGATTGAGTATAACAAACTCCCCTGATCGAGTATAACAACGTCCTCTGGTTGAGTACAACAAAGTCACCTGATCGAGTATAACATATCCCCTGATCGAGTATAACAAAGTCCACTGGTCGAGAATAAAAAAGATCCCTGATCGCGTATAACAAAGTCCCCATGTCGTGTATAACCAAGTCCCCTGATCGAGTATAACAAAGGCCCCTCATTGAGTATAACAAAGTCCATTGGTCAAGTATAAAAAAGTCCCCTGGTCGAGTATAACAAAGTCCCCTTATCGAGTAAGACAAAGTCCCCTGATCGAGTAACAAAGTCCCCTGATCGAGTATATACAAAGCCCCCTGGACGAGTATAACAAAGTCCCCTAATCAAGTATAACAAAGTCCCCTGATCGAGTATAACAAAGTCCGCTGATCGAGTATAACATATCCTCTGATCGAGTATAACAAAGTCCTCTGGTCGAGTATGACAAAGTTCCCTGATAGAGTATAACAAAGTCCACTGGTCGAGTATAACAAAGTCCCCTGATCGATATAACAAAGACCCCTCGTCGAGTATAGCAAAGTCCATTGGTCAAATATAGGAAAGTCCACTGATCGAGTATGACAGAGTCTCCTGATCAAGTATAAAAAGTCCCCTGGTCGAGTAAAACAAAACCCCCTCATCAAGTATAACAAAGGCCCCTAATCGAGTATAACAAAGTCCCCTGATTGAGTATAACAAAGTCCCCTGATCGAGTATAACAAATTCCTCTGGTTGAGTATAACAAAGTCCCCTGATCGAGTATAACATATCCCCTGATCGAGTATAACAAAGTCCTCTGGTCGAGTATAAAAAAGTCCCCTGATCGCGTATAACAAAGTCCCCTAGTCGTGTATAACAAAATCCACTGATCGAATATAACAAAGTCCCCTCTACCGAGTATAACAAAGTCCCTTGATCGAGTATAACATATCCCCTGATCAAGTAAACAAAGGCCCTGGTGGAGTATAACAAAGTCCCCTGGTCGAGTATAACAAAGTTTTCTAATCGAGCATAACAAAGGCCCCTGGTCGAGTATATCAAAGTCCTCTGATCAAGTATAACAAAGTCCCCTAATCGAGTATAACAAAGTCCCCTAATCAAATATAACAATGTCCCCTGATCGAGTATAACAAAGTCCCCTGATCGAGCATAACATATCCCCTGATCGAGTATAACAAAGTCCCCTGATCGAGCATATCAAAGTCCCCTGGTCGAGTATAACAAAACCACCTCATCAAATATAACAAAGGCCCCTGG
The DNA here is from genome assembly GCF_018991925.1 of Homarus americanus. Classification (NCBI taxonomy): domain Eukaryota; kingdom Metazoa; phylum Arthropoda; class Malacostraca; order Decapoda; family Nephropidae; genus Homarus; species Homarus americanus. The sequence continues at coordinate 53,202 of NW_024719002.1, read as the reverse complement.
TCGACTATAGCAAAGTCCCCTGGTCGAGTATAATAAAGTCCCCTCATCGAGTATAACAAAGGCCCCTAATCGAGCATAACAAAGTCTCCTGATCGCATATAACAAAGTCCCCTGATCGAGTATAACAAAGTCCCCAGGTTGAGTATAACAAAGTCCCCTGGTCGAGTATAACATATCTCCTGATTGAGTATAACAAAATCCCCTGGTCGGGCATAACAAAGTCCCCTCATCGAGTATAACAAAGGCCCCTCATCGAGTATAACAAAGTCCATTGGTCAAGTATAAAAAAGATCCCTGGTCGAGTATAACAAAGTCCCTTGATCGAGTATAACAATGTCCCCTGGTCGAGTATAACAAAGTCCCCTGATCGAGTATATCAAAGTCCCCTGGTCGAGTATAACAAAACCACCTCATCAAATATAACAAAGGCCCCTGGTCGACTATAGCAAAGTCCCCTGGTCGAGTATAATAAAGTCCCCTCATCGAGTATAACATAGGCCCCTAATCGAGCATAACAAAGTCTCCTGATCGCATATAACAAAGTCCCCTGATCGAGTATAACAAAGTCCCCAGGTTGAGTATAACAAAGTCCCCTGGTCGAGTATAACATATCTCCTGATTGAGTATAACAAAATCCCCTGGTCGGGCATAACAAAGTCCCCTCATCGAGTATAACAAAGGCCCCTCATCGAGTATAACAAAGTCCATTGGTCAAGTATAAAAAAGATCCCTGGTCGAGTATAACAAAGTCCCTTGATCGAGTATAACAATGTCCCTGGTCGAGTATAACAAAGTCCTGATCGAGTATAACAAAGCCTCCTGATCGAGTATAACAAAGTCCCCTGATCGAGAATAACAAACTCCCCTGATCGAGTATAACAAAGGCTTTTGATCGAGTATAACAAAGCCCCCTGATCGAGTATAACAAAGTCCCCTGATCGAGTATAACAAAATCCCATTATCGAGTACAACAAAGTCCCCTGGTCGAGTATAACAAAGTCCCCAGTTCGAGTCTATCAAAGTCTCCTTATCGAGTATAACAAATTCCCCTAATCGAGTATAACAAAGGCCCCTGGTCGAGTATAACAAAGTCCCCTGATCGAGTATAACAAAGGCCCCTCATCGAGTATAGCAAAGTCCATTGGTCAATTATAGGAAAGTCCACTGATCGAGTATAACAAAGTCCCAGATCGAGCAAAACAAAGTCCCCTAATCGATTATAACAAAGTCCCCTGGTCGAGTATAGCAAAGGGCCATGATCGAGTGAAACAAAGTCCCCTGGTCAAGTATAACAAAGGCCCTGATCGAGTAAGACAAAGTCCCATGATCGAATATAACAAAGTCCCCTGATCGAGTATAACAAAGCCCCCTGGACGAGTATAACAAAAACCCCTGATCGTGTATAACAAAGTCCCCTGATCGAGTATTACATATCCCCTGATCGAATATAACAAAGTCCCTGGTGGAGTATAACACAGTCCCCTGATCGAGTATCACAAAGTCTCCTGGTCGAGTATAACAAAGTTTTCTAATCGAGTATAAAAAGGCCCCTCGTCGAGTATAACAAAGTCCTCTGATCGAGAATAACTAAGTCCCCTGATCGAGTGTAACATATCACCTGATCGAGTATAACAAAGTCTTCCGGTCGAGTATAACAAAGTCCCCTGATCGAGTATAACAAAGGCCCCTCATCGAGTATAGCAAAGTCCGTTGGTCAAATATAGTAAAGTCCACTCATCGAGTATAACAAAGTCCCCCGATCGAGTATAACAAAGGCCTCTGGTCGAGTAAGACAAATTCCCCTGATCAAGTATAAAAAAGTCCCCTGGTCGAGTATAACAAAGTCCCCTAATCGAGTATAACAAAGTCCCCTGGTCGACTAATAGCAAAGTCCCCTGGTCGAGTATAATTAAGTCCCCTCATCGAGTATAACAAAGGCCCCTAATCGAGTATAACAAAGTCTCCTCATCGCATATAACAAAGTCCCCTGATCGAGTATAACAAAGTCCCCTGGTTGAGTATAACAAAGTCCCCTGATCGAGTATAACATATCTCCTGATTGAGTATAACAAAGTCCTCTGGTCGAGTATAAAGAAGTTCCCTGATCGAGTATAACAAAATCCCCTGGTCGAGTATAACAAAGTCCCCTCATCGAGTATTACAAAGTCCATTAGTCAAGTATAAAAAAGATCCCTGGTCGAGTATAACAAAGTCCCTTGATCGAGTATAACAATGTCCCCTGGTCGAGTATAGCAAAGTCCCCTGATCGAGTATAACAAAGCCTCCTGATCGAGTATAACACAGTCCCCTGATCGAGTATAACAAACTCCCCTGATCGAGTATAACAAAGGCTTTTGATCGAGTATAACAAAGCCCCCTGATCGAGTATAACAAAGTCTCCTGATCGAGTATAACAAAATCCCATTATCGAGTACAACAAAGTCCCCTGGTCGAGTATAACAAAGTCCCCAGTTCGAGTCTATCAAAGTCCACTTATCGAGTATAACAAATTCCCCTTATTGAGTATAACAAAGTTCCCTTATCGAGTATAACAAAGTCCCCTAATCGAGTATAACAAAGGCCCCTGGTCGAGTATAAAAATGTCCCCTGGACCAGTGTAACAAAGTCCCTTATCGAGTATAAAAAAGTTCCCTGGCCCAGTATAACAAAGTCCCTAGATCGAGCATTCCAAAGTCCCCTGATCGTTTATAACAAAGTCCCCCGGTCGAGTATAGCAAAGGGCCCTGATCGAGTAAGACAAAGTCCCCTGATCGAGTATAACATATCTCCTGATTGAGTATAACAAAATCCCCTGGTCGAGTATAACAAAGTCCCCTCATCGAGTATAACAAAGGCCCCTCATCGAGTATAACAAAGTCCATTGGTCAAGTATAAAAAAGATCCCTGGTCGAGTATAGCAAAGTCCCTTGATCGAGTATAACAATGTCCCCTGGTCGAGTATAGCAAAGTCCCCTGATCGAGTATAACAAAGCCTCCTGATCGAGTATAACAAAGTCCCCTAATCGAGTATAACAAAGTCCCTGGTCGAGTATAACAAAGGCCCCTCATCGAGTATACAAAGTCCATTGGTCAAGTATAAAAAAGTTCACTGGTCGAGTATAACAAAGTCCCCTAATCGAGTATAACAAAGTCCCCTTTTCGAGTATAGCAAAGTCCCCTGATGGAGTATAACAAAGCCTCCTGATCGAGAATAACAAAGTCCCCTAATCGAGTATAACAAAGCCCCTGCTCGAGTATAACGAAGTCCCCTGATCGAGTCAAAAAAAGGCCTCTAAGCGAGTATAACAAAGTCCCATCGAGTATAACAAAGTCCATTTGTCAAGTATAAAAAGTTCACTGGTCGAGTATAACAAAGTCCCCTAATCGAGTATAACAAAGGCCCCTCATCGAGTATAACAAAGTCCATTGGTCAAGTATAAAAAAAGTTCACTGGTCGAGAACAACAAAGTCCCTAATCCCGGAGTATAACAAGGTCACTTATAAAGGTATAGCAAGTCCTGATGAGTATAACAAAGCCTCTGATCAGTATAACAAAGTCCCTAATAAAGGTATAACAAAGCCCCCTGTAAAGGTATAACGAAGTTCCTAATTAGGTATAGCAAGTCCTCATTGAGTATAACATATCCCCTGATCGAGTATAACAAAGTCCCTGGTGGAGTATAACAAAGTTCCCTGGTCGAGTATAACAAAGTTTTCTAATCGAGCATAACAAAGGCCCCTTGTCAAGTATAATAAAGTCCTCTGATCAAGTATAACAAAGACCCTGATCGAGTATAACATAGTCCCCTAATCAAGTATAACAAAGTCCCCTGATCGAGTATAGCAAAGTCCTCTGCTCGAGTATAACATATCCCCTGATCGAGTATAACAAAGTCCTCTGGTCGAATATGACAAAGTCCCCTGATCGAGTACAACAAAGTCCCCTGGTCGAGTATAACAAAGTCCCCTGATCGATATAACAAAGACCCCTCGTCGAGTATAGCAAAGTCCATTGGTCAAATATAGGAAAGTCCACTGATCGAGTATGACAGAGTCTCCTGATCAAGTATAAAAAGTCCCCTGGTCGAGTAAAACAAAACCCCCTCATCAAGTATAACAAAGGCCCCTAATCGAGTATAACAAAGTCCCCTGATTGAGTATAACAAAGTCCCCTGATCGAGTATAACAAATTTCTCTGGTTGAGTATAACAAAGTCCCCTGATCGAGTATAACATATCCCCTGATCGAGTATAACAAAGTCCTCTGGTCGAGTATAAAAAAGTCCCCTGATCGCGTATAACAAAGTCCCCTGGTCGTGTATAACAAAATCCCCTGATCGAATATAACAAAGTCCCCTCTACCGAGTATAACAAAGTCCCTTGATCGAGTATAACATATCCCCTGATCAAGTATAACAAAGGCCCTGGTGGAGTATAACAAAGTCCCCTGGTCGAGTATAACAAAGTTTTCTAATCGAGCATAACAAAGGCCCCTGGTCGAGTATATCAAAGTCCTCTGATCAAGTATAACAAAGTCCCCTAATCGAGTATAACAAAGTCCCCTAATCAAATATAACAATGTCCCCTGATCGAGTATAACAAAGTCCCCTGATCGAGCATAACATATCCCCTGATCGAGTATAACAAAGTCCCCTGATCGAGCATATCAAAGTCCCCTGGTCGAGTATAACAAAACCACCTCATCAAATATAACAAAGGCCCCTGGTCGACTATAGCAAAGTCCCCTGGTCGAGTATAATAAAGTCCCCTCATCGAGTATAACAAAGGCCCCTAATCGAGTATAACAAAGTCTCCTGATCGCATATAACAAAGTCCCCTGATCGAGTATAACAAAGTCCCCAGGTTGAGTATAACAAAGTCCCCTGATCGAGTATAACATATCTCCTGATTGAGTATAACAAAATCCCCTGGTCGGGTATAACAAAGTCCCCTCATCGAGTATAACAAAGGCCCCTCATCGAGTATAACAAAGTCCATTGGTCAAGTATAAAAAAGATCCCTGGTCGAGTATAACAAAGTCCCTTGATCGAGTATAACAATGTCCCCTGGTCGAGTATAACAAAGTCCCCTGATCGAGTATAACAAAGCCTCCTGATCGAGTATAACAAAGTCCCCTGATCGAGAATAACAAACTCCCCTGATCGAGTATAACAAAGGCTTTTGATCGAGTATAACAAAGCCCCCTGATCGAGTATAACAAAGTCCCCTGATCGAGTATAAAAAAATCCCATTATCGAGTACAACAAAGTCCCCTGGTCGAGTATAACAAAGTCCCCAGTTCGAGTCAATCAAAGTCCCCTTATCGAGTATAACAAATTCCCCTTATCGAGTATAACAAAGATCCCTTATCGAGTATAACAAAGTCCCCTAATCGAGTATAACAAAGGCCCCTGGTCGAGTATAACAAGGTCCCCTGATCGAGTGTAACAAAAGTCCCTTGATCGAGTATAACAAAGTCCCCTGAACGAGTATAAAAATGTCCCCTGGACCAGTGTAACAAAGTCCCTCATCGAGTATAAAAAAGTTCCCTGGCCCAGTATAACAAAGTCCCTAGATCGAGCATACCAAAGTCCCCTGATCGTTTATAACAATGTCCCCCGGTCGAGTATTGCAAAGGGCCCTGATCGAGTAAGACAAAGTCCCCTGATCGAGTATAACAAAGTCCCCTAATCGAGTATAACAAAGTCCCCTGGTCGACTATAGCAAAGTCCCCTGGTCGAGTATAGCAAAGTCTCCTCATCGAGTATAACAAACTCCCCTAATCGAGTATAACAAAGTCCCCTAATCGAGTATAACAAAGTCCCTGGTCGAGTATAACAAAGTTCCCTAAGCGAGTATAACAAAGTCCCCTGGTCGACTATAGCAAAGTCCCCTGGTCGAGTATAACAAAGTCCCCTAATCGAGTATAAAAAAGTCCCCTTTTCGAGTATAGCAAGGTCCCCTGATGGAGTATAACAAAGCCTCCTGATCGAGTATAACAAAGTCCCCTAATCGAGTATAACAAAGCCCCCTGCTCGAGTATAACGAAGTCCCCTGCAAAGTCCCCTCATCGAGTATCGAGTATAACAAAGTCCCCCTAAAACAAAGCTCCCTGCTCGAGTATAACAAAGTCCCCTGATCGAGTCCAAAAAAGGCCTCTAATCGAGTATAACAAAGTCCCCTGATCTAGTATAACAAAGGCCCCTAATCGAGTATAACAAAGGCCCCTCATCGAGTATAAGAAAGTCCCCTGATCGAGTATAACAAAGCCGCATTATCGAGTATAACAAAGTCCCGTTGTCGAGTATAACATATCTCCTGATCGAGTATAACAAAGTACCTAGTGGAGTATAACAAAGTCCCCTGGTCGAGTATAACAAAGTTTTCTAATCGAGCATAACAAAGGCCCCTTGTCGAGTATAACAAAGTCCTCTGATCAAGTATAACAAAGTCCCTTGATCGAGTATAACATAGTCCCCTAATCAAGTATAACAAAGCCCCCTGATCGAGTATAACAAAGTCCTCTGTTCGAGTATAACATATCCCCTGATCGAGTCTAACAATGTCCTCTGGTCGAATATGACAAAGTCCCCTGATCGAGTACAACAAAGTCCCCTGGTCGAGTATAACAAAGTCCCCTGATCGAGTATAACAAAGACCCCTCGTCGAGTATAGCAAAGTCCATTGGTCAAATATAGGAAAGTCCACTGATCGCGTATGACAAAGTCTCCTGATCAAGTATAAAAAGTCCCCTGGTCGAGTATAACAAAGTCCCCTGCTCGAGTATAACAAAGTCCCCTGATCGAGTATAACAAAGTCCCCTAATCGAGTATAAAAAAGGCCCCTGGTCGAGTATAACAAAGTCTCCTGATCGAGTGTAACAAAAGTCCCCTAATCGAGTATAAATAAGTCCCCTAATCGAGTATAAAAATGTCCTCTGGTTCAGTGTAACAAAGTCCCCTGATCGAGGATAAAAATGTCCTCTGGTCCAGTGTAACAAAGTCCCCTGATCGAGTATATAAAAGCCCCCTTGCCCAGAATAACAAAGTCCCTAGATCGAGCATACCAAAGACCTTGATCGATTGTAACAAAGTCCCCCGGTCGAATTTAGCAAAGGGCCCTGATCGAGTAAGACAAAGACCCCTGATCGAGTACAACAAAGTCCCCTCATCGAATATAACAAAGCCCCCTGGATGAGAATAACAAAGTTCACTGATCGAGTATAACAAAGTCCCCTGATCAAGTATAACAAAGTCCCCTGTTCCAGTATAACAAAGTCCCTGATCGAGTATAACATATCCCCTGATCGAGTATAACAACGTCTCCTGGCCCAGTTTAACAAATGCCCCAGATCGAGCATAACAAAGTCCCCTAATCGATTATAACAAAGTCCCCTGGTCGAGTATAACAAAGGTTCCTCATCGAGTAAGTCAAAGTCCCCTCATCGAGTATAACAAACTCCTCTGATGCTAGTATAACAAAGCCCCTTGGACGAGTATAACAAATTCCCCGGAACCGAGTATAACAAAGTCCCCTGATCGAGTATAACATATCCCCTGATCGAGTATAACAAGTCCCTGGTGGAGTATAAGAAAGTCCCCTGGTCGAGTATAACAAGGTTTTCTAATCGAGCATAACACAGGCCCCTGGTCGAGTATAACAAAGTCCTCTGATCAAGTATAACAAACTCCCCTGATCGAGTATAACAAGTCCCCTAATCAAGTATAACAAAGTCCCCTGATCGAGTATAACAAAGTCCCCTGATCGAGTATAACATATCCCCTGATATATTATAACAAAGTCCCCTGGTCGAGTATAACAAAGTCCCCTGTTCGAGTCCAACATTAAATCCCCTGATCGAGTATAACAAAAGTCCAGTGATCGAGTATAACAAAGTCCCCTGATCGAGTATAAAAAAGTCCCCTGGCCCGGTATAACAAAGTCCCCATATCGAGCATAACAAAGTACCCTGATCGATTATAACAAAGTCCCCTGGTCGAGTATAGCAAAGGGCCCTGATCGAGTAAGACAAAGTCCTCTGATCGAGTATAACAAAGTCCCCTGATCGAGTATAACAAAGTCCCCTTTAGAGTATAACAAAGTCCCCTGATCGAGTATAACAAAGTCCCCTTGTTGAGTATAACAAAGTCCCTTGATCAAGTATAACATATTCCCTGATTGTGTATAACAAAGTCCTCTGGTCGAGTATAAAAAAGTCCCCTGATCGAGTATAACAAAGTCCCCTGGTCGAGTATAACAAAGTCCCCTGGTCGAGTATAACAAAGTCCCCTCATCGAGTATAACAAAGGCCCTCATCGAGTATAACAAAGTCCATTGGTCAAGGATAAAAAAGTTCCCTGGTCGTTTATAACAAAGTCCCCTAATCGAGTATAACAAAGTCCCCTGATCGAGTATAACAAAGCCTCCTCATCGAGCATAACAAAGTCCCCTTATCGAGTATAACAAAGCCCCCTACTCGAGTATAACAAAGTCCCCTGGTCGAGTGTAGCAAAGTCCCCTGATCGAGTATAACAAAGCCTCCTGATCGAGTATAACAAAGTCCCCTGATCGTGTATAACAAAGCCCCCTGCTCAAGTATAACAAAGTCCCTTGATCGAGTCTAAAAAAGGCCTCTAATCGAGTATAACAAAGTCCCCTTATCTAGTATAACAAAGTCCCCTGATCTAGTATAACAAAGGCCCCTCATCGAGTATAAGAAGGCCCAGATCGAGTATGACAAAGCCGCCTAATCGAGTATAAAAATGTCCCCTGGTCGAGTATAACAGAGTCCCCTGTTCGAGTCTAACAAAGTCCCCTTATCGAGTATAACAAATTCCCCTTATCAAGAAATACAAAGTCCCCTTATCGAGTATAACAAAGTCCCCTAATCGAGTATAACAAAGGCCCTTGGTCGAGTATAACAAAGTTCCCTGATCGAGTGTAAAAAAAGTCCCCTGATCGAGAATAACAAAGTCCCCTAATCGAGCATAAAAATGTCCCTAGGTCCAGTGTAACAAAGTCCCCTTATCGAGTATAACAAAGTCCCCTAAACAAGTATAACAAAGTACTCTGGTCGAGTATGACAAAGTCCCCTGATCGAGTATAACAAAGTCCCCTGGTCGAGTATAACAAAGTCCCCTGATCGAGTATAACCAAGGCCCCTCATCGAGTTTAGCAAAGTCCATTGGTCAAATATAGGAAAGTCCACTGATCGAGTATAAAAAAGTCCCAGATCGAGCATAACAATGTCCCCTGATCGATTATAACAAAGTCCCCTGGTCGAGAATAGCAAAGGGCCCTGATCGAGAAAGACAAAGTCACCTGATCGAGTATAACAAAGTCCCCTAATCGAGTATAACAAAGCCCCCAGGACGAGTATAACAAAGTTCCCTGATCGAATATAACAATGTCCCATGATCGAGTATAACAAAGTCCCCTGGTCCAGTATAACAAAGTCCCCTGATCGAGTATAACATATCCCCTGATCGAGTATTACAAAGTCTCCTAGCCCAGTATAACAAAGTCCCCAGATCGAGCGTAACAAAGTCCCCTGATCGATTATAACAATGTCCCCAGGTCGAGTATAACAAAGGACCTGATCGAATGAGACAAAGTCCCCTGATCGAGTATAACAAAGCCCCCTGGACGAGTATAACAAAGACCCCTGATCGTGTATAACAAAGTCCCCTGATCGAGTATTACATATCCCCCTGGTCGAGTTTAACAAAGTCTCCTGATCGCGTATAACAAAGTCCCCTGATCCAGTATAACAAAGGCCCCTGGTCGAGTATAACAAAGTCCCCTGATTGAGTGTAACAAAAGTCCCCTGATAAAGTATAACAAAAGTCCCCTGATCGAGTATAAAAATGTCCCCTGGTCCAGTGTAACAAAGTCCCCTGATCGAGTATAACAAAGTCCCCTGATCGAGTATAACAAAGCCCCCTAGACGAGTATAACAAAGTTCCCTCATCGAGTATAACAAATTCCCCTAATCGAGTAAAACAAAGTCCCCTGGTCCAGTATAACAAAGTCCACTGATCAAGTATAACATATCACCTGATAGAGTATAACAACGTCTCCTGGCCCAGTTTAACAAAGTCCCCAGATCGAGCATAACAAAGTCCCCTAATCGATTATAACAAAGTCCCTTGGTCGAGTATAACAAAGGGCCCTAATCGAGTATAACAAAGTCCCTGGTGGAGTATAACAAAGTCCCCTGATCGAGTATCACAAAGGCCCCTAATCGAGTATAACAAAGTCTCCTGATCGCGCATAACAAAGTCCCCTGATCCAGTATAACAAAGGCCCCTGGTCGAGTATAACAAAGTCCCCTTATCGAGTGTAACAAAAGTCCCCTAATAAAGTATAACAAAAGTCCCCTGATCGAGTATAAAGATGTCCCCTGGTCCTGTGTAACAAAGTCCCCTGATCGAGTATAACAAAGTCCCCTGATCGAGTATAACAAAGCCCCCTAGACGAGTATAACAAAGTTCCCTCATCGAGTATAACAAATTCCCCTAATCGAGTAAAACAAAGTCCCCTGGTCCAGTATAACAAAGTCCACTGATCAAGTATAACATATCCCCTGATAGAGTATAACAACGTCTCCTGGCCCAGTTTAACAAAGTCCCCAGATCGAGCATAACAAAGTCCCCTAATCGATTATAACAAAGTCCCCTGGTCGAGTATAACAAAGGGCCCTGATCGAGTAAGACAAAGTCCCCTGATCGAGCATAACAAAGACCCTGATCCTAGTATAACAAAGCCCCCTGGACGAGTATAACAAAGTCCCCTGAACCGAGTATAACAAGGTCCCCTGATCGAGTAAAACATATCCCCTGATCGAGTATAAAAAAGTCCCTGGTGGAGTATAACAAAGTCCCCTGGTCCAGTATAACAAAGTTTTATAATCGAGTATAACAAAGGCCCCTGGTTGAGTATAACAAAGTCCTATGATCAAGTATAACAAAGTCCCCTAATCGAGTAAAACAAAGTCCTCTGATCGAGTATAACATATCCCCTGATCGAGTGTAACAAAGTCCTCTGGTCGAGTATAACAAAGACCCCTGAACGAGTATAACAAAGTCCCCTGGTCGTGTATAACAAAGCCCAGTGATCGAGTATAACAAAGGCCCCCCATCGAGTATAGCAAAGTCCATTGGTCAAATATAGGAAAGTCCACTGATCGAGTATGACAAAGTCCCCTGATCAAGTATAAAAAAGTCCCCTCGTCGAGTATAACAAAGCCCCTGATCGTGTATAACAAATTCCCCTGGTCCAGTATAGCAAAGTCCTCTGGTCGAGTATAACAAAGCTCCCTCATCGAGTATAACAAAGTCCCCTAATCGAGTATAACAGAGTCCCCTGATTGAGTATAACAAACTCCCCTGATCGAGTATAACAAAGTCCTCTGGTTGAGTTCAACAAAGTCCCCTGATCGAGTATAACATATCCCCTGATCGAGTATAACAAAGTCCACTAGTCGAGAATAAAAAAGATCCCTGATCGCGTATAACAAAGTCCCCATGTCGTGTATAACCAAGTCCCCTGATCGAGTATAACAAAGGCCCCTCATTGAGTATAACAAAGTCCATTGGTCAAGTATAAAAAAGTCCCCTGGTCGAGTATAACAAAGTCCCCTAATCGAGTATAACAAAGCCCTCTTTTCGAGTATAAAAAAGTCCCTGATCGAGTATAACAAAGCCGCCTTATCGAGTATAACAAAGTCCCCTGGTCGAGTATAACAAAGTCCCCTGTTCGAGTCTAACAAAGTCCCCTTATCGAGTGAGACAAAGTCCCCTGATCGAGTAACAACGTCCCCTGATCGAGTATAACAAAGCCCCCTGGACGAGTATAACAAAGTCCCCTAATCAAGTATAACAAAGTCCCCTGATCGAGTATAACAAAGTCCCCTGATCGAGTATAACATATCCTCTTGTATGATATATATGGACACAAAGTAGCACCTTCAGCTGTATATTATTATATTACATAGAATTAATACATGTTCTGTAATACTTTACTATACATAATTAATAATAGTAATATAAGAGTAATATAATAATATACAGCTGAAGGCACTACTTTGTGTCCATATATATCATACACCTCCCTCCCCCCTATACGCTCATAGTTTCATCTTGAGCGGACCTTTTGTTTCTGAGTCGCTCGACCTGCGGAGTACTGGGGCAGAAACACAAGGTGGGGATGGATTTACTTTAGAGACATCAACATTAGGGGACTCAACTGGGGAGGGGTCAACACTAGGCAGCTCCACAGGTCGGAGGAAACGACGGTTCCTCCACCATACTCTACCACTAGGAAGACGCACTTGGTAGTCCCTGGACCGGCCAATACCCATGACAACCCCAACCTTGTCCCAGCGGTGAGATACCGGATCTTGAATCCTGATCTGCTGGCCGATACTCAACCTGGGAAGGGGGCGGGCATGACAGTCGTATCGAGCAGCGACATCTGCGGCTCGTTCTGCTGCACGGCGGTCACATTCTTCAGTCTTGGCCTGCCACTCTTGAGAAAAAGACTTCGGGTGGGCAGGAACACAAGACCTGAGATGATGTCCGTATAGAACCTGGGCTGGGGAGCGTCCGGTGAAGTTCGGGGTGTTGCGTAACTCCAACAAACCTCGATCGAAGTCCTCGCAGTCGATATTTCCTGAGGGTGACACCTTAAGGATCAGATGTTTCACAGTCTTGACTGCGGCTTCAGCGTGTCCATTCGCCTGGGGGTAGTGGGGCGAGGTCACGACATGACGGACTCCCCAACGGTCCATGAAGTCCCGGAACTCGTGGCTGGTGAACTGGGGTCCTCCATCAGTCCTGAGGCGGAGGGGAACACCAACTTCTCTGAAGTAATGCCTGAAGCTCCGGATGGTAGCAGTAGCCGTTGTATCACTACCACAGGGGACGACAACAGGCCATCCAGACAGTCGGTCGGCAATGACGAGGAAGGACTTCCCTGCAACTGCAAAGAAATCGGCCGACACAGACTCGAAGGGTCTTGAAGGGTTATCGTCGCACATTAAAGGTTCCTGTTGCTGGCTAGGTTGCAGAATCTGGCACGGTTCACAGGCACGGACGGTACTTGCAATGTCCGCGTTGATTCCGGGCCAAAATACAGTCTGCATCGCCCGTCGCTTGGTGGCCTCCACTCCTCGATGGCTGTCGTGAAGGCGGGCCAAGGTAAGGCGGCGTAGGGCAGCAGGAATAACTACTCGTGGACCATACAAGACGAGGTCTCCATCACAATAGAGGTCCTCGCGTATTTTCCAGTACGGGAGTAGCGATTCATGAAGGTCGTATCGATTCGATGGAAATCCCTGAGACACACAGTCGACGAGCCGGATGTAGGAAGGGTCGGCCCGGGCTGCGGTGCGGAGATCTTCAAGGGTCTTGTCTGCATCCGGTGCTGTAGACTCTTCTGATGTGAAGACGGCCTTCAATGAAACCACTGACTTGAGGGGCGCGGGACAGGGCATCCGGGATGCACAACAGCTTACCCGCACGCCACACAGCCGTGAAGAGATAAGGCGAGAGCTTCTCTTTCAGACGTTGAAGGCGAGGATTTTCTACTGCATCCAAAGAGTAGTGATTGATTATAGGTATAAGGGGCGATGATCCGTGAAGAGGGTGAAGTGCTGAAGTCCTATCAGGTAGAAACGGCACTTCGCCATCGCCCAGACAACAGCCAACATCTCCAGCTCAATCGTGGCATATCGGGTCTCAGCGTCCGTCAGGAACCGGGATCCACACTGAATTAAGCGGAGTTGTCCACCGCCATGGTCCTGCAGAAGGGCGTAACCAACGCCGTAGAGTCTGGAGGCGTCAGTCTGGAGGACGGTGGGTAGGGCTGGGTCGTAACAGGCGAGGACAGGTGGACTCACAAGGGCCTGCTTAACTTGCTGGAAGGCCTCTTGATGATCTGGGGTCCACAGGAATGTCCTCCTGGGGCTCAGCAGGGGGCGTAACGGCTGGGCTGCGGCGGAGATGTCAGGTGTGAATTCAGCCAGCTGATTGACCAGACCTAAAAAAGAACGGAGGTCTGTTAGGTTGGCAGGGGTTGGAAAATCCCTGATTCCACTTACTTTCTCCGGGTCAGCTGCGATGCCTGATGCTGAGAGGTTGTACCCACAGAAGTTCACTGATGGAGCGGCGACTACAAACTTGTCAGCGTTGAGGGTAATCCCGTACTTCCGACATCTGGTGAGAACTTCATATATCCGGGAGAGGTGGGCACAGTAGTCTTCGTCGTGGAGTAAGATATCATCAACCACCTTGACACAATTCGTGACTCCTTGAAGGGCCGCGTCACCACGTTGACAGAATGCATCGCCCGTAGCGGCAAATCCCATGGGGCCTCTGCAATACTGGTATCTTCCAAATGGTGTGATGAATGTAGTCAAGTGTTGGTCTTCTTCGGCCAACTCGATCTGCCAATAACCACATAAGGCGTCCATAGTTGTAAAAAACTTCGCCTTCGGGTCCACACTTCGAACAGCTGCGAAGGGTGTGGGTGAAGGATGGGCTGGACGGGAAACTTGCTGGTTAAGTTTTGACAGATCGGTGGTGATCCGTACTCCACCACGAGGTTTGGCGATGGGGACAAGAGGGTGGCACCAAGGTGAAGGTTCGTCTCCGGCCGGTTTGATGATTCCCTGAACAACCATGGAGTCAAGTTCTTGTCTAACTAGCTCCTTGTAGGCGTGAGGAATCAAACGAGGGGTGTGGATGGCAAAAGGTGTAGCACCATCCTTAAGATGAATCTTCATAGGTGGACCCACCATCGGCTTCAGTGGTGTGGATCCTAAAGATTTCTTATTAACCAACACGTCAGCAAACTCCTTGAGAAGGTAAGCTCTTGCGTCAGAAGGGGACGTGTTAGTAGAGATAGGGAATTCCTTTAACCTGTTGACATGGGTGACCTTTAAGATAGGTTTAGGGAATTCCTTGGAAATAATGGCCAACTCTTGACAATGGCCATATGATAAAAGCGGAGTCGGGATACCATTATGAACATCAATCCGGGCTGAGCAAGACTGCTTACCAAAGGTTAGGGTAGCCCAGAAAGATCCCAACGCTGGAGCCATCTTGGAACCATCAGCTGTCAGTTTCGTTGTCTGAGGAGGGGGCTGTAGGTTGCTCCGGGGTATACCCAAACTTGCTAAATGTTGTGGACCAATTACTGAGACGTCAGCACCGGTGTCAGGTAACATCTGAAGACTGGATGACGAGTCACCGTAAGAAATGACGACATTGATGTGCTGGGGCGTCGTGTCTGTGGAACTACGTACACGACGGCAGGAACGACTGGACACAGCGCCTTGATGCTTGCCAGAAGGAGGGGGCGCGCCAGCACTACCTGAGGATGACTTCTTGGATCCTAGGTGGTGTCCTTTATGTGTCTTCTTACGACAACATTTGTCATAATGGCCCACACGACCACAAAGTCTGCACTGAACTTTGCTAGCAGGGCACTTGACTGTGTAAGCCCAGTGACCCTGGCGGTCGCAACTTCTGCACACGCTCTTAGCAGCTGGGCACTGGGAGGCATTATGCTGTCTCGCACAGCTGTTACACAAAGCTGCTGCTGAAGGTGTGGCTGGAGGGTGAGGGGTGGGGTTACCTTGCTGCTTCTTACCCTTTCTGTAGGAAGACACTGCCCTCACCTGGTCAGGTTGTGAGCGTAAAGCTGAAGTCGCACACCTGGCGGCCTCGTACGCTCGACATTTCGTAACAACATCTTGAAGGGAGGAAGTGGGGTCGAGGGAAATGAGACGCTGAACTAGCTCTTCATCTCGGACACCCGTTAAGATAATTGTCTTAAGTTGTGTTTCTTCACAGACTTGAGAATGTCCGGGACAAACATCAACTTCCTCTGAACACCTTTTGAGCCTTACAAAAAACGCGTCAAAAGATTCTCCATCAAGCTGTTTACATTGGAGGAGTTGTCTTCTCCCGAGTGCTTCGTTGCGCTGTCCCTTGACGTGTTCCTGCAACTTGTCGAGCACGGCCTCTACCATCAGAGTTGTCGTAGGAGGCACTTGAAGTGTGTGCTCGAGAGTACGTTGTGTCTCTAAGGACAAGCACATACGAAGCTGGATCATTTGTTTCGGCTGTGATAAACTGGACAAGTCAACCATTGTTGCGTAGTCTTGCCAACGTCGACGCCATTCCCGAAACATCTGATAAGAAGCGTCAGACATCAGAGAGGGAGGCGTCTGTACAGCAGCCTTTTGAGGTGTTGTTCCGACTCTGGAAAATGAGGTACCAGTACCTCTAGTCGCATCAACATCAGTTGTAGCAGACGAATCTTGTACGGTAGAACGTTGTGGGGAGGCTAACAGAGAAATCAAGACTTCAAATCTGGCTTGATCCTCCTGTCTTCTAAGGTCATCCTCACGTCTACGTATCTCTTCGAGTTCTCTGCGTGTTTGTTCCTCTTTGTGGCGTCGTCTTTCAGACTCTTTGTACCTAATTTCTTCCTCTTCTCTCCTTGCCATATCGTCCTGCCGTCGAGAAGTTTCCATCCACTTTATCAGTTGAAGGAGATCTGTGGACGCATGTATCGCAGGAGAGCTGGCTCGCGACGAGCGAGGAGATTCTGTGGGTGATTGGGCATTGTCACTGTGGGGAGTGTGGGTGGGTGGGGAGAGATCTCCCACACTAAAACTCGTAGCCCCATCGTCCAGGGTATCGTTATGATCCCTGTGAGACATGCCGACTGCTTCCGTACTCTATCTGTGCAAAAGACCGGGGGTCAGCCCCTCGTAATCTATGCACAGAATTACAGAAGTTTACAGTAAGTCACCAGAAATATAAGGTGAATGCTTGTGTGTGTGTGTGTGTGCCTGGCGGGAGGGGAGAGACTTGGCGCGCTGCCAGACGTAGGAGCGAGTGGCCAGCGTCGCGTAGCTCCTCAGTCACCCTCAGACCATAGACGGGAGAGCACGTACTGTCGGGCCGCTCCCTTAGTCATCTGACCGCAACTTGCACAGACAATTATGATTAAAATACACAGCACAGCACTTCACAAAACACTTCACTTCACAGCACAGCACTGTACACAGCATAGCACTTCACAACACTGTAAGTCTAGAGGCTTGTAGTAGTCTTGCTGTCGGCTGAAGTGGAAGAGACGCCATAAACAGAGTCCGGGGAAGGCTTGGTCCACTGAATCTCATTGAGAAATAATCACTGCGCCATCTAGCGTATTGCCAGATACCCAATGAATGTTCTATACTACTGAGGGTATATACAAACACTTGTTGTCTTTAAAAGTAGGTTCTATTCTCGTACGGGAGATGATATTACAGTAGGACACAGGAAGCCTGTGGGCACACCACCGACTCCGGGTTCATCCCACTTGGATTCATGTAATATAAAGTGTTAAATTGATAAATTTATATATAATGTTCTGTAATACTTTACTATACATAATTAATAATAGTAATATAAGAGTAATATAATATTATACAGCTGAAGGCACTACTTTGTGTCCATATATATCATACAAGGGGAATGTGTTATTCTCGATAAGGGGACTTTGTTAGACTCGAATAGGGGACTTTGTTAGACTCGAATAGGGGACTTTGTTATACTCTACCAGGGGACTTTGTAATACTCGATTAGGCGGCTTTGTTATACTCGATCAGGGGACTTTCTTATACTCGATGTGGGGCCTTTGTTATACTCGATAAGGGGCCTTTGTTATACTAGATCAGGGGACTTTGTTATACTCGATCAGGGGCCTTTGTTATTATCGTTCAGGGGACTTTGTTATACTCGATCAGGGGACTTTGCTATACTCAACCAGGTGACTTTGTTATACTCGAGCAGGGGGCTTTGTTATACTCGATTAGGGGACTCTGTTATACTCGATCAGGACGCTTTGTTATATTCGATCAGGGGACTTTGCTATACTCGACCAGGGGACTTTGTTATACTCGAACAGGGGACTTTATTATACTCGACCAGGGGACTTTGTTATACTCAATCAGAGGCCATTGTTATACTAGATCAGGGGACTTTGTTACACTCGATTAGGGGCCTTTTTTGGACTCGATGAGGGGCCTTTGTTATACTCGATCAGGAGACTTTGTTATACTCGATCAGGTGACTTTCTTATACTCGAGCAGGGGCTTGTTACATCTGGATCAGGGAATTTTGTTATACTCTCGACCAGACGCTTTTGTTATATTCTGGATCAGGGGACTTTGCTATACTCGACCAGGGGACTTTTTGTTACACTCGAACAGGGGACTTTGTTATACCTCGACCAGGGGACTTTTGTTATACTCGATCAGAGGCCTTTGTTATACTAGATCAGGGGACTTTGTTACACTCGGGATTAGGGCCTTGACCTCGGCGAGGGGCCTTTGTTATACCCCGATCAGGAGACTTTGTTATACTCGATCAGGTGACTTTCTTATACTCGAGCAGGGGGCTTTGTTATATTCGATCAGGGGACTTTGTTATACTCGATCAGGAGGCTTTGTTATACTTGATCAGAGGACTTTGCTATACTCGACCAGGGGACTTTGTTATAAACGAACCGGGAACTTTGTTATACTCGACCAAGGGGACTTTTTTAAACTTGACCAGAGGACTTTGTTATATTCGATTAGGGGACTTTGTTATACTAGATCAGGGGACTTTGTTATACTCGAGCAGGGGACTTTGTTATACTCGATCAGGGGACTTTTTTATACTCGATCAGAGGACTTTGTTATATTCGATTAGGGGACTTTGTTATACTCGAACCAGGGGACTTTTTTATACTTGACCAATGGACTTTGTTTTACTCAATGAGGGACCTTTGTTATACTCGATCAGGGGACTTTGTTATACACGACCAGGAGACTTGGTTATACGCGATCAGAGGATATGTTATACTCGATTAGGGGCCTTTGTTATACTCGATGAGGGGACTTTATTATACTCGACCAGGGGACTTTGCTATAGTCGACCAGGGGCCTTTGTTATATTTGATGAGGGAGTTTTGTTATACTCGACCAGGGGACTTTGATATGCTCGATCAGGGGACTTTGTTATACTCGATCAGGGGATATGTTATGCTCGATCAGGGGACTTTGTTATACTCGATTAGAGGCCTTTTTTGGACTCGATCAGGGGACTTTATTATATTTGACCAACGGACTTTGCTATACTCGATGAGGGGCCTTTGTTATACTAGATCAGGGGACTTTGTTATACTCGATTAGAGGCCTTTTTTGGACTCGATCAGGGGACTTTGTTAAACTCGAGCAGGGAGCTTTGTTATACTCGATCAGGGGACTTTGTTATACTCGATCAGGAGGCTTTGTTATACTCGATGAGGGGACTTTGCTATGCTCGACCAGGGGACTTCGTTATACTCGAGCAGGGGGCTTTGTTATACTCGATTAGGGGTCTTTGTTATACTCGATCAGGAGGCTTTGTTATACTCCATCAGGGGACTTTGCTATACTCGAAAAGGGGACTTTGTTATACTCGATTAGGGGACTTTGTTATACTCGACCAGTGAACTTTTTTATACTTGACAAATGGACTTTGTTATACTCGATGAGGGGCCTTTGTTATACTCGACCAGGGGACTTTGCTATAGTCGACCAGGGGACTTTGTTATACTCGCTTAGGGAACTTTGTTATACTCGACCAGGGACTTTGTTATACTCGATTAGGGGACTTTGTTATACTCGATTAGGGGAGTTTGTTATACTCGATGAGGAGGCTTTGTTATACTCGACCAGGGGACTTTGCTATAGTCGACGAGGAGACTTTGTTATACTCGATTAGGGGACTTTGTTATACTCGATCAGGGGACTTTGTCTTACTCGATCAGGGCGCTTTGCAATACTCGACCGGGGGACTTTGTTATAAACGATCAGGGGACTTTGGTATGCTCGATCTATGGACTTTGTTATACTGGGCCAGGGAACTTTTTTATACTCGATAAGGGACTTTGTTACACTGGTCCAGGGGACATTTTTATACTCGATCAGGGGACTTTGTTATTCTCGATCAAGGGACTTTTGTTACACTCGATCAGGGGACTTTGTTATACTCGACCTGGGTCCTTTGTTATACTCGATTAGGGGACTTTGTTATACTCGATAAGGGAACTTTGTTATACTCGATAAGGGGAATTTGTTATACTCGATAAGGGGACTTTGATAGACTCGAACTGGGGACTTTGTTATACTCGATCAGGGGACTTTGTTATACTCGATCAGGGGGCTTTGTTATACTCGATCAAAAGCCTTTGTTATACTCGATCAGGGGAGTTTGTTATACTCGATCAGGGGACTGTGTTATAACGATCAGGAGTGCTTTGTTATACTCGGATCAGGGGACTTTGTTATACTCGGACCAGGGACATTGTTATACTCAGATCATGGACTCTTGCTATACTCGGGAACGGGGATCTTTTATACTTGACCAATGGACTTGTTATACTCGATGAGGGCCTGTTATACCTTTCGATGAGGGCCTTTTGTTATACTCGACCAGGGGACTTTGTTATACTCCACCAGGGCCTTTGTTATACTTGATCAGGGGATATGTTATACTCGATCAAGGGACTTTGTTATACTCGGTAGAGGGGACTTTGTTATATTCGATCAGGGGATTTTGTTATACACGACCAGGGGACTTTGTTATACGCGATCAGGGGACTTTTTTATACTCGACCAGAGGACTTTGTTATACTCGATCAGGGGATATGTTATACTCGATCAGGGGAATTTGTTATACTCAACCAGAGAACTTTGTTATACTCGATCAGGGGACTTTGTTATACACAATCAGGGGACTTTGTTATACTCGATTAGGGGCCTTTGTTATACTTGATGAGGGGGTTTTGTTTTACTCGACCAGGGGACTTTTTATACTTGATCAGGAGACTTTGTCATACTTTATCAATGGACTTTCCTATATTTGACCAATGGACTTTGCTATACTCGACGAGGGGTCTTTGTTATACTCGATCAGGGGACTTTGTTATACTCGACCAGGGGACTTTGCTATACTCGATCAGGGGACTTTGTCATATTCGACCAGAGGACATTGTTATACTCGATCAGGGGATATGTTATACTCGAACAGAGGACTTTGCTATTCTCGATCAGGGGACTTTGTTATACTTGATTAGGGGACTATGTTATACTCGATCAGGGGACTTTGTTATACTTGATCAGAGGACTTTGTTATACTCGACAAGGGGCCTTTGTTATGCTCGATTAGAAAACTTTGTTATACTCGACCAGGGGACTTTGTTATACTCCACCAGGGACTTTGTTATACTCGATTAGGGGATATGTTATACTCGACAACGGGACTTTGTTATACTCGATAATGCGGCTTTGTTATACTCGATCAGGGGACTTTCTTATACTCGATGAGGGGCCTTTGTTATACTCGATTAGGGGCCTTTGTTATACTAGATCAGGGGACTTTGTTATACTCGATTAGAGGCCTTTTTTGGACTCGATCAGGGGACTTTGTTATACTCGAGCAGGGAGCTTTGTTATACTCGATCAGGGGACTTTGTTATACTCGATCAGGAGGCTTTGTTATACTCGATGAGGGGACTTTGCTATACTCGACCAGGGGACTTCGTTATACTCGAGCAGGGGGCTTTGTTATACTCGATTAGGGGACTTTGTTATACTCGATCAGGAGGCTTTGTTATACTCTATCAGGGGACTTTGTTATACTCGACCAGTGAACTTTTTTATACTTCACAAATGGACTTTGTTATACTCGATGAGGGGCCTTTGTTATACTCGACCAGGGGACTTTGCTATAGTCGACCAGGGGACTTTGTTATATTCGCTTAGGGAACTTTGTTATACTCGACCAGGGACTTTGTTATACTCGATTAGGGGACTTTGTTATACTCGATTAGGGGAGTTTGTTATACTCGATGAGGAGGCTTTGTTATACTCGACCAGGGGACTTTGCTATAGTCGACCAGGGGACTTTGTTGTACTCGATTAGGGGACTTTGTTATACTCGATCAGGGGACTTTGTCTTACTCGATTAGGGCCCTTTGCTATACTCGACCGGGGGACTTTGTTATAAACGATCAGGGGACTTTGGTATGCTCGATCTAGGGACTTTGTTATACTGGGCCAGGGAACTTTTTTATACTCGATAAGGGACTTTGTTACACTGGTCCAGGGGACATTTTTATACTCGATCAGGGGAATTTGTTATACTCGATCAAGGGACTTTTGTTACACTCGATCAGGGGGTTTTTTATACTCGACCAGGGGCCTTTGTTATACTCGATTAGGGGACTTTGTTATACTCGATAAGGGAACTTTGTTATACTCGATAAGGGGAATTTGTTATACTCGAAAAGGGGACTTTGATAGACTCGAACTGGGGACTTTGTTATACTCGACCAGGGGACTATGTTGTACTCGATAATGGGATTTTGTTATACCCGATCAGTAGACTTTGTTATACTCGATCAGGGGGCTTTGTTATACTCGATCAAAAGCCTTTGTTATACTCGATCAGGGGAGTTTGTTTAACTCGATCAGGGGACTGTGTTATACTCGATCAGGAGGCTTTGTTATACTCGATCAGGGGACTTTGCTATACTCGACCAGGGGACATTGTTATACTCGATCAAGGGACTTTGTTATACTCGTCCAGGGATCTTTTTTATACTTGACCAATGGACTTTGTTATACTCGATGAGGGGCCTTTGTTATACTCGATCAGGGGACTTTGTTATACTCGACCAGGGGATTTTGTTATACTCAATCAGGAGATATGTTATACTCGATCAGGGGACTTTGTTATACTCAACCAGGGGACTTTGTTATACTCGATCAGGGGACTTTGTTATATGCGATCAGGAGACTTTGTTACACTCGATTAGGGGCCTTTGTTATACTCGATGAGGGGACTTTATTATACTCGACCAGGGGACTTTGCTATATTCGACCAGGGGACTTTGTTATACTCGATTAGGGGACTTTGTTATACTCGACCAGGGGACTTTTTTATACTTGATCCGGGGAATTTGTCTTACTCGACCAGAGGCCTTTGTTATACTCGATCGGGGGACTTTGTTATACTCGATGAGTGGACTTTACTATATTTGACCAACGGACTTTGCTATACTCGATGAGGGGCCTTTGTTATACTCGATCAGGGGACTTTGTTATACTCGACCGGAAGACTTTGTTATACTCGATCAGGTGATATGTTACACTCGATCAGGGGACTTTGTTATTCTCGATCAGAGGACTTTGTTAAACTCGACGAGGGGCCTTTTTATACTCGATTAGAAAACTTTGTTATACTCGACCAGGAGACTTTGTGATACTCGATCAGGGGACTTTGTTATACTCCACCAGGGACTTTGTTATATTCGATCAGGGGATATGTAATACTCAATCAGGGGACTTTGTTATACACGATCAGGGGTCTTTGTTATACTCGTCCAGGGGGCTTTGTTATATTCGATCAGGGGACTTTGTCTTACTCGATCAGGGCCTTTGTTATACTTGACCAGGGGACTTTGTTTCACTCGATCATGGCCCTTTGCTATACTCGACCAGGGGACTTTGTTATAATCGATCAGGGGACTTTGTTATGCTCGATCTGGGACTTTGTTATACTCGATCAGTGGACTTTCCTATAATTGACCAATGGACTTTGCTATACTCGATGAGGGGCCTTTGTTATACTCGATCAGCGGACTTTGTTATACTCGACCAGGGGACTTTGTTATACTCTATCAGGGGACTTTGTCATACTCGACCAGAGGACTTTGTTATACTCGATCAGAGGATATGTTATACTCGATCAGGGGACTTTGTTATACTCGATCAGGGGACTTTGTTATACTTGATTAGGGGACTATGTTATACTCGTCCAGGGGGCTTTGTTATACTCGATCAGGGGACTTTGTTACTCGATTAGGGGACTTTGTCTCACTCGATAAGGGGACTTTGTTAGACTCGAACAGGGGACTTTGTTATACTCGACCAGGGGACTTTGTTAAACTCGATAAGGCGGCTTTGTTATACTCGATCAGGGGACTTTTTTATACTCGAGCAGAGGGCTTTGTTATTCTCGATTAGGGGACTTTGTTATACTCGACCAGGGGACTTTTTTATACTTGACCAATGGACTTTGTTATACTCAATGAGGGGCCTTTGTTATACTCGATCAGGGGACTTGGTTATACACGACATGGGGACTTTGTTATACGCGATCAGGGATCTTTTTTATTCTCGACCAGTGGAATTTGTTATACTCGATCAGGGGATATGTTATACTCGATCAGGAGACTTTGTTGTACTCAACCAGAGGACTTTGTTATACTTGATCAGGGGAGTTTGTTATACTCAATCAGGGGACTCTGTTATACTCGATTAGGGGATTTTGTTATACTCGATGAGGGAGCTTTGTTATACTCGACCAGAGGACTTTGCTATACTGGACCAGGGGAATTTGTTATACTCGATCAGGGGGCTTTGTTATACTCGACGAGGGGACTTTTTTATACTTGATCAGGGGCTTTGTCATACTCGATTAGTGGACTTTCCTATATTTGACCAATGGACTTTGCTATACTCGATGAAAGGCCTTTGTTATACTCGATCACTGGGCTTTGTTATACGCGACCAGGGGACTTTGTTATACTCGTTCTGGGGTGTTTGTTATACTCGACCAGAGGACTTTGTTATACTCGATCAGGGGATATGTTATACTCGATCAGGGGACTTTGTTTTACTCGATTAGGGGACTTTGTTATACTTGATCATAGGACTTTGTTATACTCAACCAGGGGCCTTTGTTATACTTGATTAGAAAACTTTGATATACTCGACCAGGGGACTTTGTTATACTCCACCAGGGACTTTTTTATACTCGATCAGGGGATATGTTTTACTCGATCAGGGGACCTTGTTATACTCGGTTCAGGGGACTTTGTTATACTCGTCCAGGGGGCTTTGTTATACTAGGATCAGGGTCTTTGTTATGCTTGATCAGGGGACTTTGTCTTACTCGATCAGGGCCCTTTGTTATACTCGACCAGGGGACTTTGTTATAATCGATTAGGGGACTTTGTTATGCTCGATCTGGGGACTTTGTTAAACTGGGCCAGGAGACGTTATTATACTCTATCAGGGGATATGTTATACTTGATCAGGGGACTTTGTTATACTGGACCAGGGGACTTTGTTATACTCGATTCGGGGACTTTGTTATACTCGATGAGGGAACTTTGTTATACTCGTCTAGGGGGCTTTGTTATACTCGATCAGTGGACTTTGTTATACTCGATCAGGGGACTTTGTTACACTGGACTAGGGGACATTTTTATACTCAATCAGGGGACTTTGTTATACTTGATCAGGGGACTTTTGTTACACTCGATCAGGGGACTTTGTTATACTCGACCAAGGGCCTTTGTTATACTCGATCAGGGGATTTTGTTATACGCGATCAGGAGACTTTGTTATTCTCGATTAGGGGCCTTTGTGATACTCGATCAGGGGACTTTGTTATACTCCACCAGGGAATTTGTTATATTCGATCAGGGGATATGTAATACTCGATCAGGGGACTTTGTTATACACGATCAGGGGTCTTTGTTATACTCGTCCAGGGGGCTTTGTTATACTCGATCAGGGGACTTTGTCTCATTCGATCAGGTCCTTTGTTATACTCGACCTTAGGACTTTGTTATAATCGATCAGGGACTTTGTTACGCTCGATCTGGGGACTTTGTTATACTGGGCCAGGAGACTTTGTAATATTTGATCAGGGGATATGTTATACTCGATCAGGGGACTTTGTTATACTGGACCAGGGGACTTTGTTATACTCGATCATGGGACATTGTTATATTCGATCAGGGAACTTTGTTATACTCGTCCTGGGGGCTTTGTTATACTCGATTAGGGAACTTTGTTATACTCGATCAGGGGACATTGTTATTCTCGATCAGAGGACTTTGTTATACTCGACGAGGGGCCTTTTTATACTCGATTAGAAAAATTTGTTATACTCGACCAGGAGACTTTGTGATACTCGATCAGGGGACTTTGTTATACTCCACCAGGGACTTTGTTATATTCGATCAGGGGATATGTAATACTCGATCAGGGGACTTTGTTATACACGATCAGGGGTCTTTGTTATACTCGTCCAGGGGGCTTTGTTATACTCGATCAGGGGACTTTGTCTTACTCGATCAGGGCCTTTGTTATACTTGACCAGGGGACTTTGTTTCACTCGATCATGGCCCTTTGCTATACTCGACCAGGGGACTTTGTTATAATCGATCAGGGGACTTTGTTATGCTCGATCTGGGACTTTGTTATACTCGATCAGTGGACTTTCCTATAATTGACCAATGGACTTTGCTATACTCGATGAGGGGCCTTTGTTATACTCGACCAGAGGACTTTGTTATACAAAGTCCCCTAATCGAGTATAAAAAGGCCCCTGGTCGAGTATAACAAAATCCCCTGATCGAGTGTAACAAAAGTCGCCTAATCGGGTATAACTATGTCCCCTAATCGAGTATAAAAATGTCCTCTGGTCCAGTGTAACAAAGTCCCCTGATCGAGGATAAAAATGTCCTCTAGTCCAGCGTAACAAAGTCCCCTGATCGAGTATAAAAAAGCCCCCTTGCCCAGAATAACAAAGTCCCTAGATCGAGCATACCAAAGACCCTTGATCGATTGTAACAAAGTCCCCCGGTCGAGTATAGCACAGGGCCCTGATCGAGTAAGACAAAGTCCCCTGATCGAGTACAACAAAGTCCCCTCATCGAGTATAACAAAGCCCCCTGGATGAGAATAACAAAGTTCACTGATCGAGTATAACAAAGTCCCCTGATCGAGTATAACAAAGTCCCCTGCTCCAGTATAACAAAGTCCCCTGATCGAGTATAACATATCCCCTGATCGAGTATAACAACGTCTCCTGGCCCAGTTTAACAAATTCCCCAGATCGAGCATAACAAAATCCCCTAATCGATTATAACAAAGTCCCCTGGTCGAGTATAACAAAGGTTCCTCATCGAGTAAGTCAAAGTCCCCTCATCGAGTATAAGAAAGTCCTCTGATGCTAGTATAACAAAGCCCCCTGGACGAGTATAACAAAGTCCCCTGAACCGAGTATAACAAAGTCCCCTGATCGAGTATAACATATCCCCTGATCCAGTATAACAAGTCCCTGGTGGAGTATAAGAAAGTCCCCTGGTCGAGTATAACAAAGTTTTCTTATCGAGCATAACACAGGCCCCTGGTCGAGTATAACAAAGTCCTCTGATCAAGTATAACAAACTCCCCTGATCGAGTATAACAAGTCCCCTAATCAAGTATAACAAAGTCCCCTGATCGAGGATAACAAAGTCCCCTGATCAAGTATAACATATCCCCTGTTCGATTATAACAACGTCCCCTGGTCGAGTATAACATAGTCCCCTGTTCGAGTCTAACATTAAATCCCCTGATCGAGTATAACAAAAGTCCAGTGATCGAGTATAACAAAGTCCCCTGATCGAGTATAAAAAAGTCCCCTGGCCCGGTATAACAAAGTCCCCATATCGAGCATAACAAAGTACCCTGATCGATTATAACAAAGTCCCCTGGTCGAGTATAGCAAAGTCCCTTGATCAAGTATAACATATTCCCTGATTGTGTATAACAAAGTCTTCTGGTCGAGTATAAAAAAGTCCCCTTTAGAGTATAACAAAGTCCCCTGATCGAGTATAACAAAGTCCCCTTGTTGAGTATAACAAAGTCCCTTGATCAAGTATAACATATTCCCTGATTGTGTATAACAAAGTCTTCTGGTCGAGTATAAAAAAGTCCCCTGATCGAGTATAACAAAGTCCCCTGGTCGAGTATAACAAAGTCCCCTCATCAAGTAAAACAAATGCCCTTCATCGAGTATAACAAAGTCCATTGGTCAAGGATAAAAAAGTTCCCTGGTCGAGTATAACAAAGTCCACTAATCGAGTATAACAAAGTCCCCTGGTCGAGTATAGCAAAGCCCCCTGATCGAGTATAACAAAGCCTCCTCATCGAGTATAACAAAGTCCCCTAATCGAGTATAACAAAGCCCCCTACTCGAGTATAACAAAGTCCCCTGGTCGAGTGTAGCTAAGTCCCCTGATCGAGTAAAACAAAGCCTCCTCATCGAGTATAACAAAGTCCCCTAATCGAGTATAACAAAGCCCCCTACTCGAGTAAACAAAGTCCCCCGAGTCCCCTGATCGAGTATAACAAAGCCCCCTGCTCGAGTATAACAAAGTCCCCTGATTGAGTCCAAAACAGGCCTCTAATCGAGTATAACAAAGGCCCCTCATCGAGTATAACAAAGGCCCCACATCGAGTATAAGAAGGTCCCCTGATCGAGTATAACAAAGCCGCCAAATCGAGTATAACAAAGTCCCGTGGTCGAGTATAACAAAGTCCCCTGTTCGAGTCTAACAAAGTCCCCTTATCGAGTATAACAAATTCCCCTACTCGAGTAAAACAAAGCCTCCTCATCGAGTATAACAAAGTCCCCTAATCGAGTATAACAAAGCCCCCTACTCGAGTATAACAAAGTCCCCTGGTCGAGTGTAGCTAAGTCCCCTGATCGAGTATAACAAAGCCCCCTGCTCGAGTATAACAAAGTCCCCTGATTGAGTCCAAAACAGGCCTCTAATCGAGTATAACAAAGGCCCCTCATCGAGTATAACAAAGGCCCCACATCGAGTATAAGAAGGTCCCCTGATCGAGTATAACAAAGCCGCCAAATCGAGTATAACAAAGTCCCGTGGTCGAGTATAACAAAGTCCCCTGTTCGAGTCTAACAAAGTCCCCTTATCGAGTATAACAAATTCCCCTTATCGAGTATAACAAAGTCCCCTTATCGAGTATAACAAAGTCCCCTAATCGAGTATAACAAAGGCCCCTGGTCGAGTATAACAAAGTTCCCTGATCGAGTTTAACAAAAGTCCCCTGATCGAGAATAACAAAGTCCCCTAATCGAGCATAAAAATGTCCCCTGGTCCAGTGTAACAAAGTCCCCTGATCGAGTATAACAAAGTCCCCTAATCAAGTATAACAAAGTCCCCTGATCGAGTATAACAAAGTCGCCTGATCGAGTAAAACATATCCTCTGATCGAGTATAACAAAGTCCTCTGGTCGAATATGACAAAGTCCCCTGATCGAGTATAACAAAGTCCCCTGGTCGAGTATAACAAAGTCCCCTGATCGAGTATAACCAAGGCCCCTCATCGAGTTTAGCAAAGTCCATTGGTCAAATATAGGAAAGTCCACTGATCGAGTATAACAAAGTCCCAGATCGAGCATAACAATGGCCCCTGATCGATTATAACAAAGTCTCCTGGTCGAGAATAGCAAAGGGCCCTGATCGAGTAAGACAAAGTCCCCTGATCGAGTATAACAAAGTCCCCTAATCGAGCATAACAAAGCCCCCTGGACGAGTATAACAAAGTTCCCTGATCGAGGATAACAAAGTCCCATGATCGAGTATAACAAAGTCCCCTGGTCCAGTATAACAAAGTCCCCTGATCGAGTATAACATATCCCCTGATCGAGTATTACAAAGTCTCCTGGACCAGTATAACAAAGTCCCCAGATCGAGCGTAACAAACTCCCCTGATCGATTATAACAAAGTCCCCAAGTCGAGTATATCAAAGGCCCTGATCGAATGAGACAAAGTCCCCTGATCGAGTATAACAAAGTCCCCTGATCGAGTATAACAAAGCCCCCTGGACGAGTATAACAAAGATCCCTGATCGTGTATAACAAAGTCCCCTGATCGAGTATTACATATCCCCTGATCGAATATAAGAAAGTCCCTGGTGGAGTATAAGAAAGTCCCCTGATCGATTATCATAAAAGCCCCTAATCGAGTATAACAAAGTCTCCTGATCGCGTATAACAAAGTCCCCTGATCGAGTATAACAAAGGCCTCTGGTCGAGTATAACAAAGTCCCCTGATCGAGTGTAACAAAAGTCCCCTGATCAAGTATAACAAAGTCCCCTGATCGAGTATAAAAATGTCCCCTGGTCCAGTGTAACAAAGTCCCCTGAACGGGTATAAAAAAGTTCCCTGGCCCAGTATAACAAAGTCCCTAGATCAAGCATACCAAATTTCCCTGATCGAGTATAGCAAAGTCCCCTGATCGAGTATAACAAAGCCCCCTAGACGAGTATAACAAAGTTCTCTTATCGAGTATAACAAAGTCCCCTCATCGAGTATAACAAAGCCTCCTGGATGAGAATAACAAAGTTCACTGATCGAGTATAACAAAGTCCCCTGAAGAGTATAACAAAGTCCCCTGCTCCAGTATAACAAAGACCCCTGATCGAGTATAACATATCCCCTGATCGATTATAACAAAGTCCCCTGGTCGAGTATAACAAAGTCCCCTGTTCGAGTCTAACATTAAATCCCCTGATCGAGTATAACAAAAGTCCAGTGATCGAGTATAACAAAGTCCCCTGATCGAGTATAAAAAAGTCCCCTGGCCCGGTATAACAAAGTCCCCATATCGAGCATAACAAAGTACCCTGATCGATTATAACAAAGTCCCCTGGTCGAGTATAGCAACGGGCCCTGATCGAGTAAGACAAAGTCCTCTGATCGAGTATAACAAAGTCCCCTGATCGAGTATAACAAAGTTCCCTTTAGAGTATAACAAAGTCCCCTGATCGAGTATAACAAAGTCCCCTTGTTGAGTATAACAAAGTCCCTTGATCAAGTATAACATATTCCCTGATTGTGTATAACAAAGTCCTCTGGTCGAGTATAAAAAAGTCCCCTGATCGAGTATAACAAAGTCCCCTGGTCGAGTATAACAAAGTCCCCTGGTCGAGTATAACAAAGTCCCCTCATCGAGTATAACAAAGGCCCTCATCGAGTATAACAAAGTCCATTGGTCAAGGATAAAAAAGTTCCCTGGTCGTGTATAACAAAGTCCCCTAATCGAGTATAACAAAGTCCCCTGATCGAGTATAACAAAGCCTCCTCATCGAGCATAACAAAGTCCCCTAATCGAGTATAACAAAGCCCCCTACTCGAGCATAACAAAGTCCCCTGGTCGAGTGTAGCAAAGTCCCCTGATCGAGTATAACAAAGCCTCCTAATCGAGTATAACAAAGTCCCCTGATCGTGTATAACAAAGCCCCCTGCTCAAGTATAACAAAGTCCCCTGATCGAGTCTAAAAAAGGCCTCTAATCGAGTATAACAAAGTCCCCTTATCTAGTATAACAAAGTCCCCTGATCGAGTATAACAAAGGCCCCTCATCGAGTATAAGAAGGCCCAGATCGAGTATGACAAAGCCGCCTAATCGAGTATAACAATGTCCCCTGGTCGAGTATAACAGAGTCCCCTGTTCGAGTCTAACAAAGTCCCCTTATCGAGTATAACAAATTCCCCTTATCAAGTATTACAAAGTCCCCTTATTGAGAATAACAAAGTCCCCTAATCGAGTATAACAAAGGCCCTTGGTCGAGTATAACAAAGTTCCCTGATCGAGTGTAAAAAAAGTCCCCTGATCGAGAATAACAAAGTCCCCTAATCGAGCATAAAAATGTCCCCTGGTCCAGTGTAACAAAGTCCCCTTATCGAGTATAACAAAGTCCCCTAAACAAGTATAACAAAGTACTCTGGTCGAGTATGACAAAGTCCCCTGATCGAGTATAACAAAGTCCCCTGGTCGAGTATAACAAAGTCCCCTGATCGAGTATAACCAAGGCCCCTCATCGAGTTTAGCAAAGTCCATTGGTCAAATATAGGAAAGTCCACTGATCGAGTATAAAAAAGTCCCAGATCGAGCATAACAATGTCCCCTGATCGATTATAACAAAGTCCCCTGGTCGAGAATAGCAAAGGGCCCTGATCGAGAAAGACAAAGTCACCTGATCGAGAATAACAAAGTCCCCTAATCGAGTATAACAAAGCCCCCAGGACGAGTATAACAAAGTTCCCTGATCGAATATAACAATGTCTCATGATCGAGTATAACAAAGTCCCCTGGTCCAGTATAACAAAGTCCCCTGATCGAGTATAACATATCCCCTGATCGAGTATTACAAAGTCTCCTGGCCCAGTATAACAAAGTCCCCAGATCGAGCGTAACAAAGTCCCCTGATCGATCATAACAAAGTCCCCAGGTCGAGTATAACAAAGGACCTGATCGAATGAGACAAAGTCCCCTGATCGAGTATAACAAAGCCCCCTGGACGAGTATAACAAAGACCCCTGATCGTGTATAACAAAGTCCATGATCGAGTATTACATATCCCCCTGGTCGAGTTTAACAAAGTCTCCTGATCGCGTATAACAAAGTCCCCTGATCCAGTATAACAAAGGCCCCTGGTCGAGTATAACAAAGTCCCCTGATTGAGTGTAACAAAAGTCCCCTGATAAAGTATAACAAAAGTCCCCTGATCGAGTATAAAAATGTCCCCTGGTCCAGTGTAACAAAGTCCCCTGATCGAGTATAACAAAGTCCCCTGATCGAGTATAACAAAGCCCCCTAGACGAGTATAACAAAGTTCCCTCATCGAGTATAACAAATTCCCCTAATCGAGTAAAACAAAGTCCCCTGGTCCAGTATAACAAAGTCCACTGATCAAGTATAACATATCCCCTGATAGAGTATAACAACGTCTCCTGGCCCAGTTTAACAAAGTCCCCAGATCGAGCATAACAAAGTCCCCTAATCGATTATAACAAAGTCCCCTGGTCGAGTACAACAAAGGGCCCTAATCGAGTATAACAAAGTCCCTGGTGGAGTATAACAAAGTCCCCTGATCGAGTATCACAAAGGCCCCTAATCGAGTATAACAAAGTCTCCTGATCGCGTATAACAAAGTCCCCTGATCCAGTATAACAAAGGCCCCTGGTCGAGTATAACAAAGTCCCCTAATCAATTATAACAAAGTCCCCTGGTCGAGTATAACAAAGGGCCCTGATCGAGTAAGACAAAGTCCCCTGATTGAGCATAACAAAGACCCTGATCCTAGTATAACAAAGCCCCCTGGACGAGTATAACAAAGTCCCCTGAACCGAGTATAACAAGGTCCCCTGATCGAGTAAAACATATCCCCTGATCGAGTATAAAAAAGTCCCTGGTGGAGTATAACAAAGTCCCCTGGTCCAGTATAACAAAGTTTTATAATCGAGTATAACAAAGGCCCCTGGTTGAGTATAACAAAGTCCTATGATCAAGTATAACAAAGTCCCCTAATCGAGTAAAACAAAGTCCTCTGATCGAGTATAACATATCCCCTGATCGAGTATAACAAAGTCCTCTGGTCGAGTATAACAAAGACCCCTGAACGAGTATAACAAAGTCCCCTGGACGAGTAGAACAAAGATCCCTGATCGTGTATAACAAAGTCCCCTGATCGAGTATTACATATCCCCTGATCGAATATAAGAAAGTCCCTAGTGGAGTATAAGAAAGTCCCCTGATCGAGTATAACAAAGGCCCCTAATCGAGTATAACAAAGTCCCCTGATCGAGTGTAACAAAAGTCCCCTGATCAAGTATAACAAAGTCCCCTGATCGAGTATAAAAATGTCCCCTGGTCCAGTGTAACAAAGTCCCCTGATCGAGTATAAAAAAGTTCCCTGGCCCAGTATAACAAAGTCCCTAGATCAAGCATACCAAATTTCCCTGATCGAGTATAGCAAAGTCCCCTGATCGAGTATAACAAAGCCCACTAGACGAGTATAACAAAGTTCTCTCATCGAGTATAACAAAGTCCCCTCATCGAGTATAACAAAGCCCCCTGGATGAGAATAACAAAGTTCACTGATCGAGTATAACAAAGTCCCTTGAACGAGTATAACAAAGTCCCCTGCTCCAGTATAACAAAGACCCCTGATCGAGTATAACATATTCCCTGATCGAGTATAACAACTTCTCCTGGCCCAGTTAAACAAATTCCCCAGATCGAGCATAACAAAGTCCCCTAATCGATTATAACAAAGTCCCCTGGTCGTGTATAACAAAGGTTCCTCATCAAGTAAGACAAAGTCCCCTCATCGAGTATAACAAAGTCCTCTGATGCTAGTATAACAAAGCCCAGTGGACGAGTATAACAAAGTCCCCTGAACCGAGTATAACAAAGTCCCCTGAACGAGTATAGCATATCCCCTGATCGAGTATAACAAGTCCGTGGTGGAGTATAAGAAAGTCCCCTGGTCGAGTATAACAAAGTTTTCTAATCGAGCATAACACAGGCCCCTGGTCGAGTATAACAAAGTCCTCTGATCAAGTATAACAAAGTCCCCTGATCGAGTATAACAAAGTCCACTGATTGAGTATAAGAAAGTCCCCTGGCCCAGTATAACAAAGTCCCCTGGTCGAGTATAGCAAAGTCCCCTGATCGAGAAAAACAAAGCGTCCTCATCGAGTATAACAAAGTCCCCTACTCGAGTATAACAAAGACCCCTCATCGAGTATAACAAAGTTCATTGGTCAAGTATAAAAATGTTCCCTGGTCGACTATAACAAATTCCCCTGTTCGAGTATAACAAAGTCCCCTGGTCGAGTATAGCAAAGTCCCCTGATCGAATAAGACAAAGCCTCCTGATCGAGTATAACAAAGTCCCCTAATCGAGTATAACAAAGCCCCCTGCTCGAGTATAAAAAAGTCCCTAATCGAGTATAACAAAGGCCCCTGTTCGAGTATAAAAATGTCCTCTGACGGAGTGCGTAACAAAAAGTCCCATAATCGAGTATAACAAAACCCCCTGGACGAGTATAACAAAGTTCCCTGATCGAGTATAACAAAGTTCCCTGATCGCGTATAACAAAGTCCACTGCTCCAGTATAACAAAGTCCCCTGAACGAGTATAACATATCCCCTGATCGAGTATAACAACGTCTCCTGGCCCAGTTTAACAAAGTACCCAGAACGAGCATAACAAAGTCCCCTAATCAATTATAACAAAGTCCCATGGTCGAGTATAACAAAGGGCCCTGATCGAGTAAGACAAACTCCCCTCATCGAGTATAACAAAGTCCTCTGATGCTAGTATAACAAAGCCCCCTGGACGAGTATAACAAAGTCCCCTGAACCGAGTATAACAAAGTCCCCTGATAGAGTATAACATATCCCCTGATCGAGTATAACAAGTTCCTGGTGGAGTATAACAAAGTCCCCTGGTCGAGTATAACAAATTCCTCTGATCAAGTATAACAAAGTCCCCTGATCGAGTATAACAAAGTCCCCTAATCAAGTATAACAAAGTCCCCTGATCGAGTATAACAAAGTCCCCTGATCGGGTATAACATATCCCTTGATCGAGTATAACAAAGTTCCCTGGTCGAGTATAACAAAGTCCCTTGATAGAGTATAACAACGACCCCTCATCGAGTATTGCAAAGTCCATCGGTCAAATATAGGAAAGTCCACTGATCGAGTATGACAAAGTCCCCTGATCAAGTATAAAAAAGTTCCCTGGTCGAGTATAACAAAGTCCCCTGATCGAGTATAACATATCCCCTGATCGAGTATAACAAGTCCCTGGTGGAGTATGACAAAGTCCCCTGGTCGAGTATAACAAAGTTTTCTAATCGAGCATAACAAAGGCCCCTGGTCGAGTATAACAAAGTCCTCTGATCAAGTACAACAAAGTCCCCTGATCGAGTATAACAAAGTCCCCTAATCAAGTATAACAAAGTCCCCTGATCGAGTATAAAAAAGTTCTCTGATCGAGTATAACATATCCCCTGATCGAATATAACAAAGTCCCCTGGTCGAGTATAACAAGGTCCCCAGTTCGAGTTTAACATTAAATCCCCTTATCGAGAATAACATATTCCCCATATCGAGTATAGCAAAGTCCCCTTATCGAGTATAACAAAGTCCCTGATCGAGTATAACAAAGGCGTCTGGTCGAGTATAACAAAGTCCTCTGATCAAGTATAACAAAGTCCCCTGATCGAGTATAACAAAGTCCCCTAATCAAGTATAACAAAGTCCCCTGATCGAGTATAACAAAGTCCCCTGGTCGAGTATAACAAAGTCCCCTGTTCGAGTCTAACATTAAATCCCGTTTTCGAGTATAACATATTGCCCTTATCGAGTATAACAAAGTCCCCTTTAAATGTATAACAAAGTCCCCTGATCGAGTATAACAAAGGCCTCTGGTCGAGTATAAAAAAGTCCCCTGATCGAGTATAACAAAACTCCAGTGATCGAGTATAACAAAGTCCCTTGATCGAGTATAAAAAATCCTCTGGTCCAGTATAACAAAGTCCCCTGATCGAGTACAAAAAAGTCCCCTGGCCCGGTATAACAAAGTCCCCATATCGAGCATAACAAAGTCCCCTGATCGATTATAACAAAGTCCCCTGGTCGAATATAACAAAGTCCCCTGGTCCAGTATAACAAAGTCCCCTGATCGAGTATAACAAAGTCCCCTGATCGAGTATAACAAAGCCTCCTAATCGAGTATAACAAAGTCCCCTAATCGAGTATAACGAAGGCCCCTCATCGAGTATAACAAAGTTCATTTGTCAAGTATAAAAAAGTTCTCTGGTCGAGTATAACAAAGCCCCCTGTTCGAGTATAACAAAGTCCCCTAGTCAAGTATAGCAAAGTCCCCTGATCGAATAAAACAAAGCCTCCTGATCGATTATAACAAAGTCCCTTAATCGAGTATAACAAAGCCCCCTGGTCGAGTATAACAATGTCCCCTGGTCGAGTATAGTAAAGTCTCCTGACCGAGTACAACAAAGCCTCCTGTTCGAGTATAACAAAGTCCCCTGATAACAAAGCCCCTGCTCGAGTATAACAAAACCTAATCGAGTCTCAAAAGGCCTCTAATTGAGTATAACAAAGCCCTGGTCAAGTATATAACAATGTCCCCTGGTCGAGTATATAGTAAAGTCTCCTGACCGTACAACAGTTCCCCTGATCGAAAGTATAACAAAGTCCTCGATCTAGTATAACAAAAGGCCCCTCATCGAGTATAACAGCCCCTATCAGAGCATATAAGAAGTCCCCTGATCGGCGGCAAACAAAGCCGCCTAATCGAGTATAACAAAGTACCCTGGTCGAGTATAACAAAGTCCCCTGTTCGAGTCTAACAAAGTCCCCTTATCGAGTATAACAAATTCCCCTTATCGAGTATAACAAAAACCCCATATCGAGTATAACAAAGTCCCCTGATCGAGTGTAACAAAAGTCCCCTAATCGAGTATAACAAAGTCCCCTAATCGAGTATGAAAATGTCCTCTGGACCAGTGTAACAAAGTCCCCTGATCGAGTATAAAAAAGTCCCCTGATCGAGTATAACAAAGCCTCCTCATCGAGTATAACAAAGTCCCCTAATCGAGTATAACAAAGGCCCCTCATCGAGTATAACAAAGTTCATTGTTCAGGAATAAAAAAGTTCTCTGGTCGAGTATAACAAAGTCCCCTGATCGAGTATAAAAGCCCCGATTTAGTGAGCAAACAACAAAGTCCCTGATCGGTATAACATAGCTCTCAATCGAGTATACGTTCCTGGTCCAGTATAACAAAGTCCCCATCGAGTATACAAAGTCCCCTGATCGAGTATAACAAAGCCTCCTGATCATATAAATAAAGTCCCCTAATCGAGTATAACAAAGGCCCCTCATCGAGTATAACAAAGTTCATTGGTCAGGTATAAAAAAGTTCTCTGGTCGAGTATAACAAAGCCCCCTGTTCGAGTATAACAAAGTCCCCTAGTCAAGTATAGCAAAGTCCCCTGATCGAATAAAACAAAGCCTCCTGATCGATTATATCAAAGTCCCCTAATCGAGTATAACAAAGCCCCCTGGTCGATTATAACAATGTCCCCTGGTCGAGTATAGTAAAGTACCCTGACCGAGTACAACAAAGCCTCCTGATCGAGTATAACAAAGTCCCCTGATCGAGTATAACAAAGCCCCCTGCTCGAGTATAACAAAGTCCCCTAATCGAGTCCAAAAAAGGCCTCTAATCGAGTATAACAAAGTCCCCTGATCTAATATAACAAAGGCCCCTGATCGAGTATATAAAGGCCCCTCATCGAGTATAAGAAAGTCCCCTGATCGAGTATAACAAAGCCGCCTAATCGAGTATAACAAAGTCCACTGGTCGAGTATAACAAAGTCCCCTGTTCGAGTCTAACAAAGTCCCCTTATCGAGTATAACAAATTCCCCTTATCGAGTATAGCAAAGTCCCCATATCGAGTATAACAAAGTCCCCTAATCGAGTATAATAAAGGCCGCTGGTCGAGTATAACAAAGTCCCCTGATCGAGTGTAACAAAAGTCCCCTAATCGAGTATAAAAATGTCCTCTGGATCAGTGTAACAAAGTCCCCTGATCGAGTATAAAAAAGTCCCCTTGCCCAGAATAACAAAGTCCCTAGATCGAGCATACCAAAGACCCCTGATCGATTATAACAAAGTCCCCTGGTCGAGTATAGCAAAGGGCCCTGAACGAGTAAGACAAAGTCCCCTTATCGAGTATAACAAAATCCCCTGATCGAGTATAACAAAACCCCCTGGATGAGTATAACAAAGTTTCCTGATCGAGTATATCAAAGTCCCCAGATCGAGTATAACAAAGTCCCCTGAACCGAGTATAACAAAGTCCCCTGATCGAGTATAACATATCCCCTGATCGAGTATAACAAGTCCCTGGTGGAGTATATTAAAGTCCCCTGGTCGAGTATAACAAAGTTTTCTAATCGAGCATAACAAAGGCCCCTGGTCGAGTACAACAAAGTCCTCTGATCAAGTATAACAAAGTCCCCTGATCGAGAATAACAAAGTCCCCTAATCAAGTATAACAAAGTCCCCTGATCGAGTATAACAAAGTCCCCTGATCGATTATAACATATCCCCTCATCGAGTATAACAAAGTCCCCTGGTCGAGTATAACAAAGTCCCCTGATCGAGTATAACAAAGACCCCTCATCGAGTATAGCAAAGTCCATCGGTCAAATATAGGAAAGTCCACTGATCGAGTATGACAAAGTCCCCTGATCAAGTATAAAAAAGTACCCTGGTCGAGTATAACAAAGTCCCCTGATCGAGTATGACAAAGTCCCCTGGTCGAGTATAACAAAACCCCCTCATCAAGTATAACAAAGGCCCCTAATCGAGTATAACAAAGTCCCCTGATTGAGTATAACAAAGTCCCCTGATCGAGTATAACATATCCCCTGATCGAGTATAACAAAGTCCTCTGGTCGAGTATAAAAAAGTCCCCTATTTGAGTATAACAAAGTCCCCTGCTCGAGTATAACAAATGCCCCTGATCGAGTATAACAAAGGGCCCTCATCGAGTATAAGAAAGTACATTGGACAAGTATAAAAAAGTCCCCTGGTCGAGTATAACAAAGTCCCCTCATCGTGTATAACAAAGTCCCCTGGTCGAGTATAGCAAAGTCCCATGATCAAGTATAACAAAGCCTCCTGATCGAGTATAACAAGGTCCCCTGATCGAGTATAACATATCCCCTGATCGAGTATAACAAGTCCCTGGTGGAGTATAACAAAGTCCCCTGGTCGAGTATAACAAAGTTTTCTAATCGAGCATAGCAAAGGCCCCTGGTCGAGCATAACAAAGGCCTCTGGTCGAGTATAACAAAGTCCTCTGATCAAGTACAACAAAGTCCCCTGGTCGAGTATAGCAAAGTCCCCTGATCGAATAAGACAAAGCCTCCTGATCGAGTGTAACAAAGTCCCCTAATCGAGTATAACAAAGCCCCCTGCTCGAGTATAAAAAAGTCCCTAATCGAGTATAACAAAGGCCCCTGTTCGAGTTTAACAAAGTCCCCTGATCGAGTGTAACAAAAGTCCACGAATCGAGTATAACAAAGTCCCCTAATCGAGTATAAAAATGTCCTCTGGTCCATTGTAACAAAGCCCCCTGATCGAGTATAAACAAGCCCCCTTGCCCAGAATAAAAAAGTCCCTAGATCGAGCATACCAAAGACCCCTCATCGATTATAACAATGTCCCCCGTTCGAGTATAGCAAAGGGCCCTGATCGAGTAAGACAAAGTCCACAGATCGAGTATAAAAAAGTCCCCTGATCGAGTATAACAAAACCCCCTGGATGAGTATAACAAAGTTCCCTGATCGAGTATAACAAAGTCCCCTGATCGAGTATAACAAAGTCCCCTGCTCCAGTATAACAAAGTCCCCTGATCGAGTATAACATATCCCCTGATCGAGTATAACAACGTCTCCTGGCCCAGTTTAACAAATTCCCCAGATCGAGCATAACAAAGTCCCTAATCGATTATAACAAAGTCCCCTGGTCGAGTATAACAAAGGTTCCTCATCGAGTAAGTCAAAGTCCCCTCATCGAGCATAACAAAGTCCTCTGATGCTAGTATAACAAAGCCCCCTGGACGAGTATAACAAAGTCCCCTGAACCGAGTATAACAAAGTCCCCTGATCGAGTATAACATATCCCCTGATCGAGTATAACAAGTCCCTGGTTGAGTATAAGAAAGTCCCCTGGTCGAGTATAACAAAGTTTTCTAATCGAGCATAACACAGGCCCCTGGTCGAGTATAACAAAGTCCTCTGATCAAGTATAACAAACTCCCCTGATCGAGTATAACAAGTCCCCTAATCAAGTATAACAAAGTCCCCTGATCGAGTATAGAAAAGTCCCCTGATCGAGTATAACATATCCCCTGATCGATTATAACAAAGTCCCCTGGTCGGGTATAACAAAGTCCCCTGTTCGAGTCTAACATTAAATCCCCTGATCGAGTATAACAAAAGTCCAGTGATCGAGTATAACAAAGTCCCCTGATCGAGTATAAAAAAGTCCCCTGGCCCGGTATAACAAAGTCCCCATATCGAGCATAACAAAATACCCTGATCGATTATAACAAAGTCCCCTGGTCGAGTATAGCAAAGGGCCCTGATCGAGTAAGACAAAGTCCTCTGATCGAGTATAACAAAGTCCCCTGATCGAGTATAACAAAGTCCCCTTTAGAGTATAACAAAGTCCCCTTTAGAGTATAACAAAGTCCCCTGATCGATTATAACAAAGTCCCCTTGTTGAGAATAACAAAGTCCCTTGATCAAGTATAACATATTCCCTGATTGTGTATAACAAAGTCCTCTGGTCGAGTATAAAAAAGTCCCCTGATCGAGTATAACAAAGTCCCCTGGTCGAGTATAACAAAGTCCCCTCATTGAGTAAAACAAAGGCCCTTCATCGAGTATAACAAAGTCCATTGGTCAAGGATAACAAAGTTCCCTGGTCGAGTATAACAAAGTCCACTAATCGAGTATAACAAAGTCCCCTGGTCGAGTATAGCAAAGTCCCCTGATCGAGTATAACAAAGCCTCCTCATCGAGTATAACAAAGTCCCCTAATCGAGTATAACAAAGCCCCCTACTCGAGTATTACAAAGTCCCCTGGTCGAGTGTAGCAAAGTCCCCTGATCGAGTAAAACAAAGCCTCCTGATCGAGTATAACAAAGTCCCCTGATCGAGTATAACAAAGCCCCCTGCTCGAGTATTACAAAGTCCCCTGATTGAGTCCAAAAAAGGCCTCTAATCGAGTATAACAAAGTCCCCTGATCTAGTATAACAAAGGCCCCTCATCGAGTATAACAAAGGCCCCACATCGAGAATAAGAAGGTCCCCTGATCGAGTATAACAAAGCCGCCAAATCGAGTATAACAAATTCCCCT
Source organism: Homarus americanus (assembly GCF_018991925.1). Taxonomy (NCBI): domain Eukaryota; kingdom Metazoa; phylum Arthropoda; class Malacostraca; order Decapoda; family Nephropidae; genus Homarus; species Homarus americanus. Next base: position 11,479 of record NW_024719002.1, on the reverse strand, counting down.
TATCGAGTATAACAAAGTCCCCTTATCGAGTATAACAAATTCCCCTTATCGAGTATAGCAAAGTCCCCTTATCGAGTATAACAAAGTCACCTAATCGAGTATAACAAAGGCCCCTGGTCGAGTATAACAAAGTTCCCTGATCGAGTTTAACAAAAGTCCCTTGATCGAGAATTACAAAGTCCCCTAATCGAGCATAAAAATGTCCCCTGGTCCAGTGTAACAAAGTCCCCTGATCGAGTATAACAAAGTCCCCTAATCAAGTATAACAAAGTCCCCTGATCGAGTATAACAAAATCGCCTGATCAAGTATAACATATCCTCTGATCGAGTATAACAAAGTCCTCTGGTCGAGTATGACAAAGTCCCCTGATCGAGTATAACAAAGTCCCCTGGTCGAGTATAACAAAGTCCCCTGATTGAGTATAACCAAGGCCCCTCATCGAGTTTAGCAAAGTCCATTGGTCAAATATAGGAAAGTCCACTGATCGAGTATAACAAAGTCCCCTTATCGAGTATAACAAAGTCCCCTGATCGAGTATAACAAAGCCCCCTGGACGAGTATAACAAAGTTCCCTGATCGAGTATAACAAAGTTCCATGATCGAGTATAACAAAGTCCCCTGGTCCAGTATAACAAAGTCCCCTGATCGAGTATAACATATCCCCTGATCGAGTATTACAAAGTCTCCTGGCCCAGTATAACAAAGTCCCCAGATCGAGCGTAACAAAGTCCCCTGATCGATTATAACAAAGTCCCCAGGTCGAGTATAACAAAGGCCCTGATCGAATGAGACAAAGTCCCCTGATCGAGTATAACAAAGTCCCCTTATCGAGTATAACAAAGCCCCCTGGACGAGTATAACAAACATCCCTGATCGCGTATAACAAAGTCCCCTGATCGAGTATAACAAAGGCCCCTGGTCGAGTATAACAAAGTCCCCTGATCGAGTGTAAAAAAGTTTCCTGGCCCAGTATAACAAAGTCCCTAGATCAAGCATACCAAATTTCCCTGATCGAATATAGCAAAGTCCCCTGATCGAGTATAACAAAGTCCCTCATCGAGTATAACAAAGTTCATTGGTCAGGTATAAAAAAGTTCTCTGGTCGAGTATAAGAAAGCCCCCTGTTCGAGTATAACAAAGTCCCATAGTCAAGTATAGCAAAGTCCCCTGATCGAATAAAACAAAGCCTCCTGATCGATTATAACAAAGTCCCCTAATCGAGTATAACAAAGCCCCCTGGTCGATTATAACAATGTCCCCTGGTCGAGTATAGTAAAGTCCCCTGAACGAGTACAACTAAGCCTCCTGATCGAGTATAACAAAGTCCCCTGATCGAGTATAACAAAGCCCCCTGCTCGAGTATAACAAAGTCCCCTAATCGAGTCCAAAAAAGGCCTCTAATCGGGTATAACAAAGCCGCCTAATCGAGTATAAAAAAGTCCCCTGGTCGAGTATAACAAAGTCCCCTGTTCGAGTCTAACAAAGTCCCCTTATCGAGTATAACAAATTCCCCTTATCGAGTATAACAAAGTCCCCATATCGAATATAACAAAGTCCCCTAATCGAGTATAATAAAGGCCCCTGGTCGAGTATAACAAAGTCCCCTGATCGAGTGTAACAAAAGTCACCTAATCGAGTATAACAAAGTCCCCTAATCGAGTTTAAAAATGTCCTCTGGACCAGTGTAACAAAATCCCCTGATCGAGTATAAAAAAGTCCCCTTGCCCAGAATAACAAAGTCCCTAGATCGAGCATACCAAAGATCCCTGATCGATTATAACAAAGTCCCCTGGTCGAGTATAGCAAAGGGCCCTGATCGAGTAAGACAAAGTCCGCTTATCGAGTATAACAAAGTCCCCTGATCGAGTATAACAAAGTCCCCTGATCGAGTATAACATATCCCCTCATCGAGTATAACAAAGTCCCCTGGTCGAGTATAACAAAGTCCCCTGATCGAGATAACAAAGACCCCTCATCGAGTATAGCAAAGTCCATCGGTCAAATATAGGAAAGTCCACTGATCGAGTATGACAAAGTCCCCTGATCAAGTATAAAAAAGTCCCCTGGTCGAGTATAACAAAGTCCCCTGATCGAGTATAACAAAGTCCCCTGGTCGAGTATAACAAACCCCCTCATCAAGTATAACAAAGGCCCCTAATCGAGTATAACAGTCCCCCGATTGAGTATAACAAAGTCCCTCGATCGAGTATAACATATCCCCTGATCGAAAGTATAACAAAGTCCTCTAGCTCGGTATGCAAGTCCCCTAATTGAGTATAACAAAGTCCCCTGCTCGAGGATAACAAATGCCCCTCATCGAGTATAACAAAGGGCCCTCATCGAGTATAAGAAAGTCCATTGGACAAGTATAAAAAAGCCCCCTGGTCGAGTATAACAAAGTCCCCTCATCGTGTATAACAAAGTCCCCTGGTCGAGTATAGCAAAGTCCCATGATCAAGTATAACAGAGCCTCCTGATCGAGTATAACAAAGTCCCCTGATCGAGTATAACATATACCCTGATCGAGTATCACATGTCCCTGGTGGAGTATAACAAAGTCCCCTGGTCGAGTATAACAAAGTTTTCTAATCGAGCATAACAAAGGCCCCTGGTCGAGTATAACAAATTCCTCTGATAAAGTACAACAAAGTCCCCTGGTCGAGTATAGCAAAGTCCCCTGATCGAATAAGAGAAAGCGTCCTGATCGAGTATAACTAAGTCCCCTAATCGAGTATAACAAAGCCCCCTGCTCGAGTATAAAAAAGTCCCTAATCGAGTATAACAAAGGCCCCTGTTCGAGTTTAACAAAGTCCCCTGATCGAGTGTAACAAAAGTCCACTAATCGAGTATAACAAAGTCCCCTAATCGAGTATAAAAATGTCCTCTGGTCCATTGTAACAAAGCCCCCTGATCGAGTATAAACAAGCCCCCTTGCCCAGAATAAAAAAGTCCCTAGATCGAGCATACCAAAGACCTCTCATCGATTATAACAAAGTCCCCCGGTCGAGTATAGCAAAGGGCCCTGATCGAGTATAAAAAGTCCCCTGATCGAGTATATAAATGGAAACCCTTGGATGAGTATAAATAAAGTTCCTGATCGAGTATAACAAAGTCCCCTGATCGAGGAGTATAACAAAAGTCCCTGATCGAGTAAATATATCCTGATCGAAAGAGCAACAAATGCTCTATCGAAGCCAATAAAGTCCTAAATTATATACAAAGTCCCCTAATCGATTATAACAAAGTCCCATGGTCGAGTATAACAAAGGGCACTGATCGAGTAAGACAAAGTCCCCTCATCGAGTATAACAAAGTCCTCTGATGCTAGTATAACAAAGCCTCCTGGACGAGTATAACAAAGTCCCCTGAACCGAGTATAACAAAGTCCCCTGATCGAATATAACATATCCCCTAATCGAGTATAACAAGTTCCTGGTGGAGTATAACATAGTCCCCTGGTCGAGTATAACAAAGTCCTCTGATCAAGTATAACAAAGTCCCCTGATCGAGTATAACAAAGTCCCCTAATCAAGTATAACAAAGTCCCCTGATCGAGTATAACAAAGTCCTGATCACAAGCGATATCCTCGGATCGAGTATACCAAAGTCTCCCGGTCGAGTATAAATAAAGTCCCCTGAACCGAAAGTATACTAAAGTCCCCTGATCAGTATAACATATCCCCTGATCGAGTATAACAAGTTCCTGGTGGAGTATAACAAAGTCCCCTGGTCGAGTATAACAAAGTCCTCTGATCAAGTATAACAAAGTCCCCTGATCGAGTATAACAAGTCCCCTAAACAAGTATAACAAAGTCCCCTGATCGAGTATAACAAAGTCCCCTAATCAAGTATAACAAAGTCCCCTAATCAAGTATAAAAAAGTTCCCTGGTCGAGTATAAAAAAGTCCTCTGATCGAGTATTACATATCTCCTGATCGAGTTTAACAAGTCCCTGGTGGAGTATAACAAAGTCCCCTGGTCGAGTATAACAAAGTTTTCTAATCGAGCATAACAAAGGCCCCTGGTCGCGTATAACAATGTCCTCTGATCAAGTACAACAAAGTCCCGTGATCGAGTATAACAAAGTCCCCTAATCAAGTATAACAAACTTCCCGTGATCGAGTATAACAAAGTTCTCTGATCGAGTATAACATATCCCAAGATCGAATATAACAAAGTCCTTGGTCGAGTATAACAAAGTCCCAAGTTCGAGTCTATCATTAAATCCCCCTTATCGAGAATAACATATTCCCCTTATCGAGTATAGCAAAGTCCCCTTATCGAGTATAACAAAGTCCCCTGATCGAGTATAACAAAGGCGTCTGGTCGAGTATAACAAAGTCCTCTGATCAAGTATAAGAAAGTCCCCTGATCGAGTAAAACAAAGTCCCCTAATCAAGTATAACAAAGTCCCCTGATCGAGTATAACAAAGTCCCCTGATCAAGTATAAATAAATCACTATTGAGTCTAAAATTGTCTCTTATCGGCGCATTACCTCATCATAAGTCTTTACCTGAGTATAACAAAGTCCCCTGATCGAGTATAACATAGGCCTCTGGTCGAGTATAAGAAAGTCCCCCGATCGAGTATAACAAAAGTCCAGTGATCGTGTATAACAAAGTCCCTTGATCGAGTATAAAAAAATCCTCTGGTCCAGTATAACAAAGTCCCCTGATCGAGTACAAAAAAGTCCCCTGGCCCGGTATAACAAAGTCCCCATATCGAGCATAACAAAGTCCCCTGATCGATTATAACAAAGTCCCCTGATCGAGTATAGCAGCGGGCCTCGGATCGGTGGTGAGAAAAGTCCCCTGATCGAGTATAACAAATTCCCTGATCGAGTATAAAAGCACCCCAGATTATGTTAAACAGTTTCCTGATCTATATACAAAGTCCCCTAATCATACACAGCGCCTCATCGAGTATAACAAAGTTCATTGGTCAAGTATAAAAAAGTTCTTTGGTTGAGTATAACAAAGCCCCCTGTTCGAGTATAACAAAGTCCCCTAGTCAAGTATAGCAAAGTCCCCTGATCGAATAAAACAAAGCCTCCTGATCGATTATAACAAAGTCCCCTAATCGAGTTTAACAAAGCCCCCTGGTCGAGTATAACAATGTCCCCTGGTCGAGTATAGTAAAGTCCCCTGACCGAGTACAACAAAGCCTCCTGATCGAGTATAACAAAGTCCCCTGATCGAGTATAACAAAGCCCCCTGCTCGAGTATAACAAAGTCCCCTAATCGAGTCCAAAAAAGGCCTCTAATCGAGTATAACAAAGTCCCCTGATCTAGTATAACAAAGGCCCCTCATCGAGTATAACAAAGGCCCCTCATCGAGTATAAGAAAGTCCCCTGATCGAGTATAACAAAGCCGCCTAATCGAGTATAACAAAGTCCCCTGGTCGAGTATAACAAAGGCCCCTGTTCGAGTCTAACAAAGTCCCCTTATCGGGTATAACAAATTCCCCTTATCGAGTATAACAAAGTCCTCATATCGAGTATAACAAAGTCCCCTAATCGAGTATAATAAAGGCCCCTGGTCGAGTATAACAAAGTCCCATGATCGAGTGTAACAAAAGTCCCTTAATCGAGTATAACAAAGTCCCCTAATCGAGTATAAAAATGTCCTCTGTACCAGTGTAACAAAGTCCCCTGATCGAGTATAAAAAAGTCCCCTTGCCCAGAATAACAAAGTCCCTAGATCGAGCATACCAAAGACCCCTGATCGATTATAACAAAGTCCCCTGGTCGAGTATAGCAAAGGGCCCTGATCGAATAAGACAAAGTCCCCTTATCGAGTATAACAAAATCCCCTGATCGAGTATAACAAAACCCCCTGGATGAGTATAACAAAGTTTCCTGATCGAGTATATCAAAGTCCCCAGATCGAGTATAACAAAGTCCCCTGAACCGAGTATAACAAAGTCCCCTGATCGAGTATAACATATCCCCTGATCGAGTATAACAAGTCCCTGGTGGAGTATAACAAAGTTCCCTGGTCGAGAATAATAAAGCTTTCTAATCGAGCATAACAAAGGCCCCTGGTCGAGTATAACAAAGTCCTCTGATCAAGTACAACAAAGTTCCCTGATCGAGTTTAACAAAGTCCCCTAATCAAGTTTAACAAAGTCCCCTGATCGAGTATAACAAAGTTCTCTGATCGAGTATAACATATCCCCTGATCGAATATAACAAAGTCCTTGGTCGAGTATATCAAAGTCCCCAGTTCGAGTCTATCATTAAATCCCCTTATCGAGAATAACATATTCCCCTTATCGAGTATAGCATAGTCCCCTTATCGAGTATAACAAAGTCCCCTGATCGAGTATAACAAAGGCGTCTGGTCGAGTATAACAAAGTCCTCTGATCAAGTATAACAAAGTCCCCTGATCGAGTATAACAAAGTCCCCTAATCAAGTATAACAAAGTCCACTGATCGAGTATAACAAAGTCCCCTGATCAAGTATAACATATACCCTGATCGAGTATAATAAAGTCCCCTGGTCGAGTATAACAAAGTCCCCTGTTCGAGTCTAACATTAAATCCCCTTATCGAGTATAACATATTGCCCTTATCGAGTATAACAAAGTCCCCTTATCGAGTATAACAAAGTCCCCTGATCGAGTATAACAAAGGACTCTAGTCGAGTATAAAAAAGTCCCCTGATCGAGTATAACAAAAGTCCAGTGATCGTGTATAACAAAGTCCCTTGATCGAGTATAAAAAAACCCTCTGGTCAAGTATAACAAAGTCCCCTAATCGAGTACAAAAAAGTCCCCTGGCCCGGTATAACAAAGTCCCCATATCGAGCATAACAAAGTTCCCTGATCGATTATAACAAAGTCCCCTGTTCGAGTGTAGCAAAGGGCCCTGATCATGTAGGACAAAGTCCTCTGATCGAGTATAACAAAGTCCCCTGATCGAGTATAAAAAAGCATCCTGATCGAGTATAACAAAGTCCCCTAATCGAGTATAACAAAGGCCCCTCATCGAGTATAACAAAGTTCATTGGTCAACTATAAAAAAGTTCTCTGTTCGAGTATAACAAAGCCCCCTGTTCGAGTATAACAAAGTCCCCTGATCGAGTATAGCAAAGTCCCCTGATCGAATAAAACAAAGCCTCCTGATCGATTATAACAAAGTCCCCTAGTCGAGTATAACAAAGCCCTCTGGTCGAGTATAACAATGTCCCCTGGTCGAGTATAGTAAAGTCCCCTGACCGAGTACAACAAAGCCTCCTCATCGAGTATAACGAAGTCCCCTGATCGAGTATAACAAAGCCCCCTGCTTGAGTATAACAAAGTCCCCTAATAGAGTCCAAAAAAGGCCTCTAATCGAGTATAACAAAGCCCCCTTATCTAGAATAACAAAGTCCCCTGATCGAGTATAACAAAGGCCCCTCATCGAGTATAAGAAAGTCCCCTGATCGAGTATAACAAAGCCGCCTAATCGAGTATAACAAAGTCCCCTGAACGAGTATAACAAAGTCCCCTAATCGAGTATAAAAATGTCCTCTGGACCAGTGTAACAAAGTCCCCTGATCGAGTATAAAAAAGTCCCCTTGCCCAGAATAACAAAGTCCCTAGATCGAGCATACCAAAGACCCCTGATCGATTATAACAAAGTCCCCTGGTCGAGTATAGCAAAGGGCCCTGATCGAGTAAGACAAAGTCCCCTTATCGAATATAACAAAGTCCCCTGATCGAGTATAACAAAAACCCCTGGATGAGTATAACAAAGTTTCCTGATCGAGTATAACAAAGTCCCCAGATCGAGTATAATAAAGTCCCCTGAACCGAGTATAACAAAGTCCCCTGATCGAGTATAACATATCCCCTGATCGAGTATAACAAGTCCCTGGTGGAGTATAACAAAGTCCCCTGGTCGAGTATAACAAAGTTTTCTAATCGAGCATAACAAAGGCCCCTGGTCGAGTATAACAATGTCCTCTGATCAAGTACAACAGAGTCCCCTGATCGAGTATAACAAAGTCCCCTAATCAAGTATAACAAAGTCCCCTGATCGAGTATAACATAGGTCTCTGATCGAGTATAACATATCCCCTGATCAAATATAACAAAGTCCCCTGGTCGAGTATAACAAAGTCCCCAGTTCGAGTCTAACATTAAATCCCCTTATCGAGAATAACATATTCCCCATATCGAGTATAGCAAAGTCCCCTTATCGAGGATAACAAAGTCCCTGATCGAGTATAACAAAGGCGTCTGGTCGAGTATAACAAAGTCCTCTGATCAAGTATAACAAAGTCCCCTGATCGAGTATAACAAAGTCCCCTAATCAAGTATAACATATCCCCTGATCGAGTATACTAAAGTCCCCTGGTCGAGTATAACAAATTCATCTGTTCGAGTCTAACATTGAATCCCCTTATCGAGTATAACATATTGCCCTTATCGAGTATAACAAAGTCCCCTTATCGAGTATAACAAAGTCCCCTGATCGAGTATAACAAAGGCCTCTGGTCGAGTATAAAAAAGTCCCCTGATCGAGTATAACAAAAGTCCAGTGATCGTGTATAACAAAGTCCCTTGATCGAGTATAAAAAAATCCTCTGGTCCAGTATAATAAAGTCCCCTGATCGAGTACAAAAAAGTCCCCTGGCCCGGTATAACAAAGTCCCCATATCGAGCATAACAAAGTCCCCTGATCGATTATAACAAAGTCACCTGGTCGAGTATAGCAAAGGGCCCTGATCATGTAAGACAAAGTCCTCTGATCGAGTATAACAAAGTCCCCTGATCGAGTATAAAAAAGCCCCCTAAACGAGTATACCAAAGTCCCCTGATCGAGTATAACAAAGTCCCCTGATCGAGTATAACAAAGTCCCCTGGTCCAGCATAACAAAGTCCCCTGATCGAGTATAACAAAGTCCCCTGATCGAGTATAACAAAGCCTCCTCATCGAGTAAAACAAAGTCCCCTAATCGAGTAAAACAAAGCCCCCTGTTCGAGTATAACAAAGTCCCCTGGTCAAGTATAGCAAAGTCCCCTCATCGAATAAAACAAAGCCTCCTGATCGATTATAACAAAGTCCCCTAATCGAGTATAACAAAGCCCCCTGGTCGAGTATAACAATGTCCCCTGGTCGAGTAGAGTAAAGTCCCCTGACCGAGTACAACAAAGACTCCTGATCGAGTATAACAAAGTCCCCTAATCGAGTATAACAAAGCCCCCTGCTCGAGTATAACAAAGTCCCCTAATCGAGTCCAAAAAAGGCCTCTAATCGAGTATAACAAAGTCCCCTGATCTAGTATAACAAAGGCCCCTGATCGAGTATAACAAAGGCCCCTCATCGAGTATAAGAAAGTCCCCTGAAAGAGTATAACAAAGCCGCCTAATCGAGTATAAAAATGTCCTCTGGACCAGTGTAACAAAGTCCCCTGATCGAGTATAAAAAAGTCCCCTTGCCCACAATAACAAAGTCCCTAGATCGAGCATACCAAAGACCCCTGATCGATTATAACAAAGTACCCTGGTCGAGTATAGCAAAGGGCCCTGATCGAGTAAGACAAAGACCCCTTATCGAGTATAACAAAGTCCCCTGATCGAGTATAACAAAAACCCCTGGATGAGTATAACAAAGTTTCCTGATCGAGTATAACAAAGGGCCCTCATCGAGTATAAGAAAGTCCATTGGTCAAGTATAAAAAAGTCCCCTGGTCGAGTATAACAAAGTCCCTTCATCGTGTATAACAAAGTCCCCTGGTCGAGTATAGCAAAGTCCTATGATCAAGTATAACAAAGCCTCCTGATCGAGTATAACAAAGTCCCCTGATCGAATATAACAAAGCCCCCTGCTCGAGTATAAGGAAGTCCTCTGATCGAGTTTAATAAAGTCTCCTGATCGAGTATTACAAAGGCCCCTCATCGAGTCCAAAATAGGCCCCTAATCGAGTATAACAAAGTCCCCTGATCGAGTATAACAAAGTCTCCTAATCGAGTATAACAAAGTCCCCTGGTCGAGTATAACAAAGTCCCATGATCGAGTATAACATATCCCCTGATCGACTATTACAAAGTCTCCTGGCCCAGTATAACAAAGTCCCTAGATCGAGAGTAACAAAGTCCCTGATCGATTATAACAAAGTCCCCAGGTCGAGTATAACAAAGGCCCTGATCGAATGAGACAAAGTCCCCTGATCGAGTATAACAAAGTCCCCTGATCGAGTATAACAAAGCCCCGTGGACGAGTATAACAAAGACCCCTGATCGTGTATAACAAAGTCCCCTGATCAAGTATAACATATCCCCTGATCGAATTTCACAAAGTCCCCAGGTCGAGTATTAAAAAGGCCCTGATCGTCTGAGACAAAGTCCCCTGATCGAGTATAACAAAGTCCCCTGATCGAGTATAACAAAGCCCCGTGAACGAGTATAACAAAGACCCCTGATCGTGTATAACAAAGTCCCCTGATCAAGTATAACATATCCCCTGATCGAATATTACAAAGTCCCTGGTGGAGTATAACAAAGTCACCTGATCGAGTATCACAAAGGCCACTAATCGAGTATAACAAAGTCTCCTGATCGAGTATAACAAAGGCCCCTGGTCGAGTATAACAAAGTCCCCTGATCGAGTGTAACAAAAGTCCCCTTATCAAGTATAACAAAGTCCCCTGATCGAGTATAAAAATGTCCCCTGGTCCAGTGTAACAAAGTCCTCTCATCGAGTATAAAAAAGTTCCCTGGCCCAGTATAACAAAGTCCCTAGATCGAGCATACCAAAGTTCCCTGATCGAGTATAACAAAGTCCCCTGATCGAGTATAACAAAGCCCCCTAGACGAGTATAACAAAGTTCCCTCATCGAGTATAACAAAGTCCCCTAATCAAGTATAACAAAGCCCCTGGTCCAGTATAACAAAGTCCCCTGATCAAGCATAACATATCCCCTGATAGAGTATAACAACGTCTCCTGGCCCAGTTTAACAAAGTCCCCAGATCGAGCGTAACAAAGTCCCCTAATCGATTATAACAAAGTCCCCTGGTCGAGTATAACAAAGGGCCCTGATTGAGTAAGACAAAGTCCCCTGATCGAGCATAACAAAGTCCCCTGAACCGAATATAACAAAGTCCCCTTATCGAGTAAAACATATCCCCTGATCGAGTATAAAAAAGTCCCTGGTGGATTATAACAAAGTCCCCTGGTCGAGTATAACAAAGTTTTCTAATCGAGTATAACAAAGTCCCCTGGTCGAGTATAGCAAAGGGACTGATCGAGTAAGACAAAGTCCCCTGATCGAGTATAACAAAGTCCCCTAATCGAGCATAACAAAGCCCCCTGGACGAGTATAACAACGTTCCCTGATCGAATATTACAAAGTCTCATGGCCCAGTATAACAAAGTCCCCTGGTCGAGTATAAAAAAGGCCCTGATCGAGTAAGACAAAATCCCCTGATCGAGTATAACAAAGTCCCCTAATCGAGTATAACAAAGCCGCCTACTCGAGTATAACAAA
>NW_024719001.1:0-20339 GCF_018991925.1 Homarus americanus | reverse complement strand
CAAAGTTCCCTGATCGAGTATAACAAAGTCCCCTGATCGAGTATAACAAAGCCCCGGATCGAGTAAAACAAAGGCGCATAGTCGAGTATAATAAAGTCCCCTGATCGAGTAAAAAAAGTCCCCTAATCGAGTATAACAAAGACCCCTAATGAAGTATAACAAAGGCCCCTGATCGAGTATAACAAAGTCCCTTGATCGAGTATAACAAAAAGACCCCTGGTCGAGCATAACAAAGTCCCCTGGTCGACTGTAACAAAGTCCCCTGATCGAGTAAAACAAAGTCCCCTGGTCGAGTATAACTAAGTCCCTGATCGAGTATAACAAAGCCCCCTCATCGAGTATAACAATGCCCCTTCATCGAGTATAACAAAGGCCCTCATTGAATATAGCAAAGGCCCCTCATCGAATATAACAAAGTCCCCTGAACGAGTATAACAAAGACCTCTGATCGAGTATAACAAAGTCCCATGATCGAGTATAACAAAGCCCCCTGATCGAGTATAACAAAGTCCCCTGATCTAGTATAACAAAGTCCCTGATCGAGTGTAACAAAGCCCCCTGATCGAGTATAATAAAATCCCCTCATCGAGTAAAACAAAGTCCCCTGGTCGAATATAACAAAGGCCCCTGATCGAGTATAACAAAGACCTCTAATTGAGTGTAACAAAGTCCCCTGAACGAGTATAACAAAGCCCTCTGATCGAGTAAAACAAAGTCCCCTGATTGAGTATAACAAATTACTCTCATCGAGTATAACAAAGTCCCCTCATCGAGCATAACAAAGGTCCCTGGTCGAGGATAACAGAGCCCCATGATCGAGTATAATAAAGTCCCCTGAACGAGTATAACAAAGTCACCTGATCGAGTATACCACAGTCCTCTGATCGAGTATAAAAATGGCCCCTAATCGAGTATAACAAACTCCCCTCATCGAGTATAACAAAGTCCCCTGCTGGAGTAAAACAAAGTAACCTGATTGAGTATAACAAAGTCCTCTGATCGAGTATATCAAAGTCCCCTGATCAAGTATAGCAAAGGCCCCTCATCGAGTATAACAAAGGCCCTGATCGAGTATAACAAAGGCCCCTGATCGAGTATAACAAAGACCTCTGATCGAGTATAACAAAGTTCCCTGATCGAGTATAACAAAGCCCCCTGATCGAGTATAACAACGTCCCTTGATCGAGTATAAGAAAGTCCCATGTTCGAGTGTAACAAAGCCCCCTCATCGAGTATAATAATGTCCCCTCATCGAGTAAAACAAACTCCCCTGGTCGAGTATAACAAAGGCCCCTGATCGAGTATAACAAAGACCTCTGATTGAGTATAACAAAGTCCCCTGAGCGAGTATAAAAAAAGGCCCCTGGTCGAGCATAACAAAGTTCCCTGGTCGAGTATACCAATGTCCCCTCATCGAGTAAAACAAAGTCCCCTGATTGAATATAACAAAGTGCTCTGATCGAGTATAACAAAGTCCCCTCATCGAGCATAACAAAGGTCCCTGGTCGTGTATAACAATGTCCCCTGGTCGAGTATAACAAAGTCATCTGATCGAGTATAACAAAGCCCACCTGATCGAGTGTAACAAAGACCCCTGATCAAATATAAAAAGTCCCCTGATCGAGTATAATAAAGTCGCCTGATCGAGTATATTAAACCCCCCTGGTCGAGTATAGCAAAGTCTCCTGATCGAGTATAACAAAGTCCCTGGATCGAGTATAACAAAGTCCCCTGGTCGAGTATACAGAGTCCCCTAATCAAGTATAAAAAAGTCCCCTTATCGAGAATAACAAAGTCCCCTGATCGAGTATAGCAAACCCCGATGATCCAGTATAACAAAGTCCCCTGATCGAGTATACAAAAGTCCCCTAATCGAGTATAACAAAGACCCCTAATGAAGTATAACAAAGGCCCCTGATCGAGTATAACAAAGTCACTTGATCGAGTATAACAAAAAGAACCCTGGTCGAGCATAACAAAGTCCCTCTTGGCTCTGACTTATGTAAATTGAAAAAGTCCCCTGACTGGCGAAAACAAAAAGTCCCCTGGCTCTGAGTAGAACAAAAGTCCTTTAATCGGAGTATAAATTGAAAAGCCCCCTCATCGAGTATAACAAAGCCCCCTCATCGAATATAACAAAGGCCCTCATTGAGTATAGCAAAGGCCCCTCATCGAATATAACAAAGTCCCCTGAACGAGTATAACAAAGACATCTGATCGAGTATAACAAGTCCCCTGATCGAGTATAACAAAGCCCCCTGATCGAGCATAACAAATTCCCCTGATCGAGTATAACAAAGTCCCCTGATCGAGTGTAACAAAGCCCCCCTGATCGAGTATAATAAAGTCCCCTGATCGAGTAAAACAATGTCCCCTGGTCGAGTATAACAAAGGCCCCTGATCGAGTATAACAAAGACCTCTGATTGAGTGTAACAAAGTCCCCTGAACGAATATAACAAAGCCCTCTAATCGAGTAAAACAAAGTCCCCTGATTGAGTATAACAAAGTACTCTGATCGAGTATAACAAAAGAATTTGATCGAGTGAAACAAAGACCCCTGATCAAATATAAAAAGTCCCCTCGATCATATAATAAAGTCCCCATTGAGAATAACAAAGTCCTTGATCGAGTACAAACCCCCATGATCGAGTATAACAAAGTCCCCTGATCGAGTATAAAAAGTCCCTAATCGAGTATAACAAAGACCCCTAATGAAGTATAACAAAGGCCCCTAATCGAGTAAAACAAAGACCCTTGATCGAGTATAACAAAAAGACCCCTGTTCGAGCATAACAAAGTTCCCTGATCGACTATAACAAAGTCCCCTGATCGAGTAAAACAAAGTCCCCTGGTCGAGCATAACAAAGTCCCCTGATCGAGTATAACAAAGCCCCCTCATCGAGTATAACAAAGCCCCCTCATCGAATATAACATAGGCCCTCATTGAGTATAGCAAAGGCCCCTCATCGAATATAACAAAGTCCCCTGAACGAGTATAACAAAGAGACTTCTGCACGAGTATAAATAAAGTCCCTGATCGAGTATAACAAAGCCCCTTGATCGAGTATAACAAAGCCCCCTGATCGAGTATAACAAAGTCCCCTCATCGAGTGTAACAAAGCCCCCTGATCGAGTATAACAAAGCCCTCTGATCGAGTAAAATAAAGTCCCCTGATTGAGTATAACAAAGTACTCTGATCGAGTATAACAAAGTCCCCTCATCGAGCATAACAAAGGTCACTGGTCGAGTATAACAACGTCTCCTGGTCGAGTATAACAAAGTCCCCTGGACGAGTATAAAAAAGTCCCCTGAACGAGTATAACAAAGTCACCTGATCGAGTATACCAAAGTCCTCTGATCGAGTATATAAATGGCCCCTAATCGAGTATAACAAACTCCCCTCATCGAGTATAACAAAGTCCCCTGATCGAGCATAACAAAGTCCCCTGATCGAGTAAAACAAAGTCCCCTGGTCGAGTATAACAAAATCCCCTGATCGAGCATAACAAAGCCCGCTGCCCGAGTAAAACAAAGTACCGTGATTGAGTATAACAAAATCCTCTGATCGAGTATAACAAAGTCCCCTGATCAAGTACAGCAAAGGCCCCTCATCGAGTATAACAAAGGCCCTGATCGAGTATAACAAAGTCCCCTGATCGAGTATAACAAATACCTCTGGTCGAGTACAACAAAGTTCCCTGATCGAGTATAACAAAGCCCCCTGATCGAGTATAACAAAGTCCCTTGATCGAGTATAACAAAGTCCTATGATCGAGTGTAACAAAGCCCCCCTGATCGAGTATAATAAAGTCCCCTGATCGAGTAAAACAATGTCCCCTGGTCGAGTATAACAAAGGCCCCTGATCGAGTATAACAAAGACCTCTGATTGAGTATAACAAAGTCCCCTGAGCGAGTATAAAAAAGGCCCCTGGTCGAGCATAACAAAGTTCCCTGGTCGAGTATACCAATGTCCCCTCATCGAGTAAAACAAAGTTCCCTGGTCGAGTATAACAAAGTCCCCTGATCGAGTATAACAAAGCCCTCTGATCGAGTAAAACAAAGTCCGCTGATTGAGTATAACAAAGTACTCTGATCGAGTATAACAAAGTCTCCTCATCGAGCATAACAAAGGTCCCTGGTCGAGTATAACAATGTCCCCTGGTCGAGTATAACAAAGTCCTCTGATCGAGTATAACAAAGCCCCCCTAATCGAGTGTAACAAAGACCCCTGATCAAATATAAAAAGTCACCTGATCGAGTATAATAAAGTCCCCTGATCGAGTATATCAAACCCCCCTGGTCGAGTATAGCAAAGTCTCCTCATCGAGTATAACAAAGTCCCCTGATCGAAAATAAAGTCCCCTGGTCGATTATGCGTACAAAGTCCCCTAATCGAGTATGTCCCCTTTATCGAAGTATAACAAAGTCCCCCTCATCGAAAGTATATAGCAAACCCCCTCATGATCGAGAATAAATAAAAGCCCCTGATCGAGTATAGCAAAGCCCCCTGATCGAGTAAGTACAACAAAGTCCCTCATCGAGTATAACAAAGTCCCCTGATCGAGTATAAACAAAGACCCCTGATCGAGTATAAATAAAGTCCCATGATCGAGTATAACAAAGCCCCCTTGATCGAGTATATAACAAAGTCCCCTGATCGAGTATAACAAAGTCCCCTGATCGAGCATAACAGCGACCCCCTGCAAAATGAAGTATAACAAAGGCCCCTAATCGAGTATAACAAAGTCCCCTGATCGAGTAAAACAAAGTCCCCTGGTCAGGTATAACAAAGTCCCCTGATCCATATAACAAAGCCCCCTGCTCGAGTAAAACAAAGTACCCTCATTGAGTATAACAAAGTCATCTGATCGAGTAAAACAAAGTCCCCTGGTCGAGTATAACAAAGTCCCCTGATCGAGTATAACAAAGCCCGCTGCTTGAGTAAAACAAAGTACCCTGATTGAGTATAACAAAATCCTCTGATCGAGTATAACAAAGTCCCCTGATCGAGCATAACAAAGGCCCCTTGTCGAGTATAACAAAGTCTCCTAGTCGAGTATAACAAAGTCCCCTGATCGATATAACAAAGTCCCCTAATCGAGTATAACAAACGCCCCTGATCGAGTATAACAAAGACCCCTGAAAAAATATAAAAAGTCCCCTATCGAGTATATCAAAGCCCTCTGGTCGAGTATAACAAAGTCTCCTCATCGAGTATAACAAAGTTCCTTGATCGAGTATAACAAAGGCCCCTGATCGACTATAGCAAAGTACCCTGACCGAGTATAAGAAAGTCCCCTGATCATGTATACCAAAGTCCCCTGAACGAGTATAACAAAGGCCCCTCATTGAGTATAACAAAGCCCCCTGATCGAGTATGACAAAGTCCCATGAACGAGTATAACAAAGTCACCTGATCAAGTATACCAAAGTCCCCTGAATGAGTATAACAAAGCCCCTCGATCGAGTATAACAAAGGCACCTCATCGAGTATAACAAAGTCCCCTGATCGAGCATAAGAAAGTCCCCTAATCGAATATTACGAAGCCGCCTGGTCGAGTATAACAAAGTCCCCTGGACGAGTATAACAAAGGCCCGTCATTGAGTATAACAAAGCCCCCTCATCGAGTATAACAAAGTCCCATGAATGAGTATAACAAAGTCACCTAATCGAGTATACCAAAGTCCCCTGAATGAGTATAACAAAGCCCCTCGATCGAGTATAACAAAGGCACCTGATCGAGTATAACAAAGTCCCCTGGTCGAGTATAAAAAAGTCCCCTGATCGAGAAAAACAAAGTCCCCTGGTCGAGTATAACAAAGGCCCCTGATCGAATATAACAAAGGCCAATGATCGAGTATAACAAAAAGGCCCCTGGTCGAGCATAACAAATTCCCCTGGTCGAGTATAACAAAGTCCCCTGAACGAGTACAACAAAGTCACCTGATTGAGTATAGCAAAGTCGCCTAGTCGAGTATAAAAAAGGCCTCTGATCGAGTAAAACAAAGTCCCCTGATTGAGTATAACAAAGTACTCTGATCCAGTAAAACAAAGTCCCCTCATCGAGCATAACAAAGGTCCCTGGTCGAGTATAACAACGTCCCCTGGTCGAGTATAACAAGTCCCCTGGACGAGTATAACAAAGTCCCCTGATCGAGTATAACAAAGCCCCCTCATAGAGTATAACAAAGGCGGGTCATTGAGTATACCAGAGCCCCATGATCGAGTATAACAAAGTCCCTTCATCGAGCATAACAAAGGTCCCTGGTCGAGTATAGCAACGTCCCCTGGTCGAGTATAACAAAGTCCCCTGGACGAGTATAACAAAGTCCCCTGATCGAGTATAACAAAGCCCCCTCATAGAGTATAACAAAGGCGGGTCATTGAGTATAACAGAGCCACATGATCGAGTATAACAAAGTCCCCTGAACGAGTATAACAAAGTCACCTGATCGAGTATACCAAAGTCCTCTGATCGAGTATAAAAATGGCCCCTAATCGAGTATAACAAACTCCCCTCATCGAGTATAACAAATTCCCCTGATCGAGTATAACAAAGTCCCCTGATCGAGTAAAACAAAGTCCCCTGGTCGAGTATAACAAAGTCGCCTGATCCGGAAACAACGGCCGCTGCTCTCAGGTAAAACAAAGTACCCTGATTGAGTATAACAAAATCCTCTGATCGAGTATAACAAAGTCCCCTGATCAAGTACAGCAAAGGCCCCTCATCGAGTATAACAAAGGCCCTGATCGAGTATAACAAAGTTCCCTGATCGAGTATAACAAAGCCCCCTGATCGAGCATAACAAAGGTCCCTGGTCGAGTATAACAGAGCCCCATGATCGAGTATAATAAAGTCCCCTGAACGAGTATAACAAAGTCACCTGATCGAGTATACCACAGTCCTCTGATCGAGTATAAAAATGGCCCCTAATCGAGTATAACAAACTCCCCTCATCGAGTATAACAAAGTCCCCTGCTGGAGTAAAACAAAGTAACCTGATTGAGTATAACAAAGTCCTCTGATCGAGTATATCAAAGTCCCCTGATCAAGTATAGCAAAGGCCCCTCATCGAGTATAACAAAGGCCCTGATCGAGTATAACAAAGGCCCCTGATCGAGTATAACAAAGACCTCTGATCGAGTATAACAAAGTTCCCTGATCGAGTATAACAAAGCCCCCTGATCGAGTATAACAACGTCCCTTGATCGAGTATAAGAAAGTCCCATGTTCGAGTGTAACAAAGCCCCCTCATCGAGTATAATAATGTCCCCTCATCGAGTAAAACAAACTCCCCTGGTCGAGTATAACAAAGGCCCCTGATCGAGTATAACAAAGACCTCTGATTGAGTATAACAAAGTCCCCTGAGCGAGTATAAAAAAAGGCCCCTGGTCGAGCATAACAAAGTTCCCTGGTCGAGTATACCAATGTCCCCTCATCGAGTAAAACAAAGTACCCTGGTCGAGTATAACAAAGTCCCCTGATCGAGTATAACAAAGCCCTATGAGCGAGTAAAACAAAGTCCCCTGATTGAATATAACAAAGTGCTCTGATCGAGTATAACAAAGTCCCCTCATCGAGCATAACAAAGGTCCCTGGTCGAGTATAACAATGTCCCCTGGTCGAGTATAACAAAGTCCTCTGATCGAGTATAACAAAGCCCACCTGATCGAGTGTAAAAAAGACCTCTGATCAAATATAAAAAGTCCCCTGATCGAGTATAATAAAGTCGCCTGATCGAGTATATTAAACCCCCCTGGTCGAGTATAGCAAAGTCTCCTGATCGAGTATAACAAAGTCCCTGGATCGAGTATAACAAAGTCCCCTGGTCGAGTATACAGAGTCCCCTAATCAAGTATAAAAAAGTCCCCTTATCGAGAATAACAAAGTCCCCTGATCGAGTATAGCAAACCCCGATGATCCAGTATAACAAAGTCCCCTGATCGAGTATACAAAAGGTCCCTAATCAGGTATAACAAAGACCCTAATGAGTATATTAAAGGCCCTGATCGGGTATAGCTTTCCGTCTTGATCAGGTATAACAAAAGACCCTGGTCGAGCATAACAAAGTCCCTGGTCGGCTATAACCGGAGATCCTGATCCAGGTAAAACAAAGTCCCTGGTGGGAGTAGAACAAGTCCCTTATCGGTATAACAAAGCCCCTCATCCGGTATAATAATGCCTCATCAGACACCGAAAGCAAAAGGCACCATTGAGGTGTAGCAAGGCCCCTGGTGGAGTATAACAAAGTCCTGATCGGTATAACGGCCCATTAACAGTGAAACAAAGTACCCTCATTGGGTATAACAAGAGTCATCTGATCAGGTATAACAAAAGTCCCTGATCGAGTATAACAAAGCCCCCTCATAGAGTATAACAAAGGCGGGTCATTGAGTATAACAGAGCCACATGATCGAGTATAACAAAGTCCCCTGAACGAGTATAACAAAGTCACCTGATCGAGTATCCCAAAGTCCTCTGATCGAGTATAAAAATGGCCCCTAATCGAGTATAACAAACTCCCCTCATCGAGTATAACAAAGTCCCCTGATCGAGTATAACAAAGTCCCCTGATCGAGTAAAACAAAGTCCCCTGGTCGAGTATAACAAAGTCGCCTGATCGAGTATAACAAAGCCCGCTGCTCGAGTAAAACAAAGTACCCTGATTGAGTATAACAAAATCCTCTGATCGAGTATAACAAAGTCCTCTGATCAAGTACAGCAAAGGCCCCTCATCGAGTATAACAAAGGCCCTGATCGAGTATAACAAAGTCCCCTGATCGAGTATAACAAAGACCTCTGATCGAGTATAACAAAGTTCCCTGATAGAGTATAACAAAGCCCCCTGATCGAGCATAACAAAGGTCCCTGGTCGAGTATAACAGAGCCCCATGATCGAGTATAATAAAGTCCCCTGAACGAGTATAACAAAGTCACCTGATCGAGTATACCACAGTCCTCTGATCGAGTATAAAAATGGCCCCTAATCGAGTATAACAAACTCCCCTCATCGAGTATAACAATGTCCCCTGCTGGAGTAAAACAAAGTAACCTGATTGAGTATAACAAAGTCCTCTGATCGAGTATATCAAAGTCCCCTGATCAAGTATAGCAAAGGCCCCTCATCGAGTATAACAAAGGCCCTGATCGAGTATAACAAAGGCCCCTGATCGAGTATAACAAAGACCTCTGATCGAGTATAACAAAGTTCCCTGATCGAGTATAACAAAGCCCCCTGATCGAGTATAACAACGTCCCTTGATCGAGTATAAGAAAGTCCCATGTTCGAGTGTAACAAAGCCCCCTCATCGAGTATAATAATGTCCCCTCATCGAGTAAAACAAACTCCCCTGGTCGAGTATAACAAAGGCCCCTGATCGAGTATAACAAAGACCTCTGATTGAGTATAACAAAGTCCCCTGAGCGAGTATAAAAAAAGGCCCCTGGTCGAGCATAACAAAGTTCCCTGGTCGAGTATACCAATGTCCCCTCATCGAGTAAAACAAAGTACCCTGGTCGAGTATAACAAAGTCCCCTGATCGAGTATAACAAAGCCCTATGAGCGAGTAAAACAAAGTCCCCTGATTGAATATAACAAAGTGCTCTGATCGAGTATAACAAAGTCCCCTCATCGAGCATAACAAAGGTCCCTGGTCGTGTATAACAATGTCCCCTGGTCGAGTATAACAAAGTCATCTGATCGAGTATAACAAAGCCCACCTGATCGAGTGTAACAAAGACCCCTGATCAAATATAAAAAGTCCCCTGATCGAGTATAATAAAGTCGCCTGATCGAGTATATTAAACCCCCCTGGTCGAGTATAGCAAAGTCTCCTGATCGAGTATAACAAAGTCCCTGGATCGAGTATAACAAAGTCCCCTGGTCGAGTATACAGAGTCCCCTAATCAAGTATAAAAAAGTCCCCTTATCGAGAATAACAAAGTCCCCTGATCGAGTATAGCAAACCCCGATGATCCAGTATAACAAAGTCCCCTGATCGAGTATACAAAAGTCCCCTAATCGAGTATAACAAAGACCCCTAATGAAGTATAACAAAGGCCCCTGATCGAGTATAACAAAGTCACTTGATCGAGTATAACAAAAAGACCTTAAGGCATATAAAGTCCCTGATTAGAGCTACAACAAAGTCCTGATCGATCGCTCAAGTCCCCTAATTAAAATTAGAACAAAGTCCCCTTATCGAGTATAACAAAGCCCCCTCATCGAGTATAACAATGCCCCCTCATCGAATATAACAAAGGCCCTCATTGAGTATAGCAAAGGCCCCTGGTCGAGTATAACAAAGTCCCCTGATCGAGTATAACAAAGCCCCGTGCTCGAGTAAAACAAAGTACCCTCATTGAGTATAACAAAGTCATCTGATCGAGTATAACAAAGTCCCCTGATCGAGCATAACAAAGGCCCCTTGTCGAGTATAACAAAGTCTCCTAGTCGAGTATAACAAAGTCCCCGATCGATATAACAAAGTCCCCTGATCGAGTATAACAAACGCCCCTGATCGAGTATAACAAAGACCCCTGAAAAAATATAAAAAGTCCCCTATCGAGTATATCAAAGCCCTCTGGTCGAGTATAACAAAGTCTCCTCATCGAGTATAACAAAGTTCCTTGATCGAGTATAACAAAGGCCCCTGATCGACTATAGCAAAGTACCCTGATCGAGTATAAGAAAGTCCCCTGATCATGTATACCAAAGTCCCCTGAACGAGTATAACAAAGGCCCCTCATTGAGTATAACAAAGCCCCCTGATCGAGTATGACAAAGTCCCATGAACGAGTATAACAAAGTCACCTGATCGAGTATACCAAAGTCCCCTGAATGAGTATAACAAAGCCCCTCGATCGAGTATAACAAAGGCACCTCATCGAGTATAACAAAGTCCCCTGATCGAGCATAAGAAAGTCCCCTGATCGAATATTACGAAGCCGCCTGGTCGAGTATAACAAAGTCCCCTGGACGAGTATAACAAAGGCCCGTCATTGAGTATAACAAAGCCCCCTCATCGAGTATAACAAAGTCCCATGAACGAGTATAACAAAGTCACCTGATCGAGTATACCAAAGTCCCCTGAATGAGTATAACAAAGCCCCTCGATCGAGTATAACAAAGGCACCTGATCGAGTATAACAAAGTCCCCTGGTCGAGTATAAAAAAGTCCCCTGATCGAGAAAAACAAAGTCCCCTGGTCGAGTATAACAAAGGCCCCTGATCGAATATAACAAAGGCCAATGATCGAGTATAACAAAAAGGCCCCTGGTCGAGCATAACAAATTCCCCTGGTCGAGTATAACAAAGTCCCCTGAACGAGTACAACAAAGTCACCTGATTGAGTATAGCAAAGTCGCCTAGTCGAGTATAAAAAAGGCCTCTGATCGAGTAAAACAAAGTCCCCTGATTGAGTATAACAAAGTACTCTGATCCAGTAAAACAAAGTCCCCTCATCGAGCATAACAAAGGTCCCTGGTCGAGTATAACAACGTCCCCTGGTCGAGTATAACAAGTCCCCTGGACGAGTATAACAAAGTCCCCTGATCGAGTATAACAAAGCCCCCTCATAGAGTATAACAAAGGCGGGTCATTGAGTATACCAGAGCCCCATGATCGAGTATAACAAAGTCCCTTCATCGAGCATAACAAAGGTCCCTGGTCGAGTATAGCAACGTCCCCTGGTCGAGTATAACAAAGTCCCCTGGACGAGTATAACAAAGTCCCCTGATCGAGTATAACAAAGCCCCCTCATAGAGTATAACAAAGGCGGGTCATTGAGTATAACAGAGCCACATGATCGAGTATAACAAAGTCCCCTGAACGAGTATAACAAAGTCACCTGATCGAGTATACCAAAGTCCTCTGATCGAGTATAAAAATGGCCCCTAATCGAGTATAACAAACTCCCCTCATCGAGTATAACAAAATCCCCTGATCGAGTATAACAAAGTCCCCTGATCGAGTAAAACAAAGTCCCCTGGTCGAGTATAACAAAGTCCCCTGATCGAGTATAACAAAGCCCCCTGCTCGAGAAAAACAAAGTACCCTGATTGAGTATAACAAAGTCCTCTGATCGACTATAACAAAGTCCCCTGATCAAGTATAGCAAAGGCCCCTCATCGAGTATAACAAAGGCCCTGATCGAGTATAACAAAGTCCCCTGATCGAGTATAACAAAGACCTCTGATCGAGTATAGCAAAGTCCCCTGATCGAGTATAACAAAGACCTCTGATCGAGTATAACAAAGTCCCTTGATCGAGTATAAGAAAGTCCCATGATCGAGTGTAACAAAGCCCCCTCATCGAGTATAGTAATGTCCCCTCATCGAGTAAAACAAAGTCCCCTGGTCGAGTATAACAAATGCCCCTGATCGAGTATAACATAGACCTCTGATTGAGTATAACAAAGTCCCCTGAGCGAGTATAAAATAAGGCCCCTGGTCGAGCAAAACAAAGTTCCCTGGTCGAGTATACCAATGTACCCTCATCGAGTAAAACAAAGTCCCGTGGTCGAGTATAACAAAGTCCCCTGATCGAGTATAACAAAGCCCTCTGATCGAGTAAAACAAAGTCCCCTGATTGAGTATAACAAAGTACTCTGATCGAGTATAACAAAGTCCCCTCATCGAGCATAACAAAGGTCCCTGGTCGAGTATAACAATGTCCCCTGGTCGAGTATAACAAAGTCCTCTGATCGAGTATAACAAAGCCCCCCTGATCGAGTGTAACAAAAACCCCTGATCAAATATAAAAAGTCCCCTGATCGAGTATAATAAAGTCCCCTGATCGAGTATATCAAACCCCCCTGGTCGAGTATAGCAAAGTCTCCTGATTGAGTATAACAAAGTCCCCTGATCGAGTATACAAAGTCCCCTAATCGAGTATAAAAAAGTCCCCTTATCGAGTATAACAAAGTCCCCTGATCGAGTATAGCAAACCCCCATGATCGAGTATAACAAAGTCCCCTGATCGAGTATAAAAAAGTCCCTAATCGAGTATAACAAAGACCCCTAATGAAGTATAACAAAGGCCCCTAATCGAGTATAACAATGACCCTTGATCGAGTATAACAAAAAGACCCCTGTTCGAGCATAACAAAGTCCCCTGGTCGACTATAACAAAGTCCCCTGATCGAGTAAAACAAAGTCCCCTGATCGAGTATAGCAAAGTCCCCTGATCGAGCATAACAAAGGCACCCTGGTCGAGTATAACAAAGTCCCCTGATCGAGTAAAACAAAGGCCCCTAATCGAGTATAACAAAGTCCCTTGATCGAGTATAACAAAAAGACCCCTGGTAGAGCATAACAAAGTCCCCTGGTCGACTATAACAAAGTCCCAAGATCGAGTAAAACAAAGTCCCCTGGTCGAGTATAACAAAGTCCCCTGATCGAGTAAAACAAAGTCCCCTGATCGAGTATAACAAAGTCCCCTGATCGAGTATATCCAAGGACCCTGATCGAGTATAACAAAGTCCCCTGATCGAGTATATAAAGCTCTGATCGAGTGTAACAAAGACCCCTGATCAAATATAAAAAGTCCCCGGATCGAGTATAATAAAGTCCCCTGATCGAGTATATCAAACCCCCCTGGTCGAGTATAGCAAAGTCTCCTAATCGAGTATAACAAAGTCCCCTGATCGAGTATAACAAAGTCCCCTGGTCGAGAATACAAAGTCCCCTATTCCAGTATAAAAACGTCCCCTTATCGAGTATAACAAAGTCCCCTGATCGAGTATAGCAAACCCCCATGATCGAGAATAACAAAGTCCCCTGATCGAGTATAGCAAAGCCCCCTGATCGAGTACAACAAGGTCCCCTCATCGAGTATAACAAAGTCCCCTGATCGAGTATAACAAAGACCCCTAATGAAGTATAACAAAGGCCCCTGATCGAGTATAAAAAAGTCCCTTGATCGAGTATAACAAAGGCACCTGATCGAGTATAACAAAGTCCCCTGGTCGAGTATAACAAAGTCCCCTGATCGAGAAAAACAAAGTCCCCTGGTCGAGTATAACAAAATGCCCCTGATCGAGTATAACAAAGGCCAATGATCGAGTATAACAAAAAGGCCCCTGGTCAGCATAACAAAGTCCCCTGGTCGAGTATAACAAAGTCCCCTGATCGAGTATAACAAAGCCCCGGATCAAGTATAACAAAGGCCTCTGGTCGAGCATAACAAAGTCCCCTGGTTGAGGATAACAAAGTACCCTGGTCGAGTATAACAAAGCCCCCTGATCGAGAAAAGCAAAGTCCCCTGATTGAGTATAACAAAGTCCCCTGATCGAGTATAACAAAGTCCCCTAATCGAGCATAACAAAGGCACCCTGGCCGAGTATAACAAAGTCCCCTGGTCGAGTATATCAAAGTCCCCTGATCGAGTATAACGAAGTCCCCCGATCGAGTGTAACAAAGTCCCTTGATGGAGTATAACAAAGTCCCCTCATCGAGTATAACAAAGTCCCCTCATCGAGCATAACAAAGGTCCCTGGTCGAGTATAACAACGTCCCCTGATCGAGTAAAACAAAGCCCCCTCATAGAGTATAACAAAGGCGGGTCATTGAGTATAACAGAGCCCCATGATCGAGTATAACAAAGTCCCCTGAACGAGTATAACAAAGTCACCTGATCGAGTATACCAAAGTCCTCTGATCGAGTATAAAAATGGCCCCTTATCGAGTATAACAAACTCCCCTCATCGAGTATAACAAAGTCCCCTGATCGAGTATAACAAAGTCCCCTGATCGAGTAAAACAAAGTCCCCTGGTCGAGTATAACAAAGTCCCCTGATCGAGTATAACAAAGTCCCCTGATCGAGTAAAACAAAGTCCCCTAGTCGAGTATAACAAAGGCCCTGATCGAATATAACAAAGTCCCCTGATCGAGTATAACAAAGACCTCTGATCGAGTATAACAAAGTCCCCTGATCGAGTATAACAAAGACCTCTGATCGAGTATAACAAAGTCCCTTGATCGAGTATAAGAAAGTCCCATGATCGAGTGTAACAAAGCCCCCTCATCGAGTATAATAATGTCCCCTCATCGAGTAAAACAAAGTCCCCTGGTCGGGTATAACAAATGCCCCTGATCGAGGATAACATAGACCTTTGATTGAGTATAACAAAGTCCCCTGAGCGAGTATAAAAAAAGGCCCCTGGTCGAGCAAAAACAAAGTTCCCTGGTCGAGTATACCAATACCCTCATCAATAAAACAAAGTCCCCTGGTCGAGTATAACAAAGTCCCCTTGATCGAGTATAACAAAGCCCTGATCGAGGCAAAGTTTAAAGTCCCTGATTGAGTTTAACAGCACTCTGATTGAGTATAACAAAGTCCCCTCATCGAGCATAACAAAGGTCCCTGGTCGAAAGTATAACAATGTCCCCTGGTCGAGTATAACAAAGTCCTCTGATCGAGTATAACAAAGCCCCCATCGAGTGTAACAAAGACCCCTGATCAAATATAAAAGTCCCTTGATCGCAGTATAATAAAGTCCCTGATCGAGTATATCAAAACTCTGTCGAGTATAGCAAAGTCTCCCCATTCGAGTATAACAAAGTCCCTGATCGAGTATAACAAAAGTCCCCTGGTCGAGTATACAAAAGTCCCCTAATCGAGTATAAAGTCCCCTTTATCGAGTATAACAAAGTCCCCTGATCGAGTATATCAAACCCCCATGATCGAGTATGTTCAAAGTCCCCTGATCGAGTATAAAAAGTCCCTAATCGAGTATAACAAAGACCCCTAATGAAGTATAACAAAGGCCCCTAATCGAGTAAAACAAAGACCCTTGATCGAGTATAACAAAAAGACCCCTGTTCGAGCATAACAAAGTTCCCTGATCGACTATAACAAAGTCCCCTGATCGAGTAAAACAAAGTCCCCTGGTCGAGTATAACAAAGTCCCCTGATCGAGTATAACAAAGCCCCCTCATCGAGTATAACAAAGCCCCCTCATCGAATATAACAAAGGCCCTCATTGAGTATAGCAAAGGCCCCTCATCGAATATAACAAAGTCCCCTGAACGAGTATAACAAAGACATCTGATCGAGTATAACAAGTCCCCTGATCGAGTATAACAAAGCCCCCTGATCGAGCATAACAAATTCCCCTGATCGAGTATAACAAAGTCCCCTGATCGAGTGTAACAAAGCCCCCCTGATCGAGTATAATAAAGTCCCCTGATCGAGTAAAACAATGTCCCCTGGTCGAGTATAACAAAGGCCCCTGATCGAGTATAACAAAGACCTCTGATTGAGTGTAACAAAGTCCCCTGAACGAATATAACAAAGCCCTCTAATCGAGTAAAACAAAGTCCCCTGATTGAGTATAACAAAGTACTCTGATCGAGTATAACAAAGTCCCCTCAACGAGCATAACAAAGGTACCTGGTCGAGTATAACAACGTCCCCTGGTCGAGTATAACAAAGACCCCTAATGAAGTATAACAAAGGCCCCTGATCGAGTATAACAAAGTCCCCTGATCGAGTATAACAAAGTCCCCTAATGAAGTATAACAAAGGCCCCTGATCGAGTATAACAAAGTCCCCTGATCGAGTAAAACAAAGTCCCCTGGTCGAGTATAACAAAGTCCCCTGATCGAGTATAACAAAGCCCCCTGCTCGAGTAAAACAAAGTACCCTCATTGAGTATAACACAGTCATCTGATCGAGTATAACAAAGGCCCCTGATCGATATAACAAAGTCCCCTGATCGAGTATAACAAACGCTTCTGATCGAGTATAACAAAGACCCCTGATCAAATATAAAAAGTCCCCTATCGAGTATATCAAAGCCCCCTGGTCGAGTATAAAAAAGTCTCCTCATCGAGTATAACAAAGTTCCTTGATCGAGTATTACAAAGCCCCTGATCGAGTATAGCAAAGTACCCTGATCGAGTATAACAAAGTCCCCTGATCATGTATACCAAAGTCCCCTGAACGAGTATAACAAAGTCAACTGATCGAGTATAACAAAGTCACCTGCTCGAGTATAACAAAGTCCCCTGATCGAGCATAAGAAAGTCCCCTGATCGAGTATAACGAAGCCGCCTGGTCGAGTATAACAAAGTCACCCTGGACGAGTATAACAAACTCCCCTGATCGAGTATAACAAAACCCCCCTCATCGAGTATTACAAAGGCCCCTCATTGAGTATAACAACGCCCCCTGATAGAGTATAACAAAGTCCCATGAACGAGTATAACAAAGTCACCTGATCGAGTATACCAAAGTCCCCTGAATGAGTATAACAAAGCCCCTCGATCGAGTATAACAAAGGCACATGATCGAGTATAACAAAGTCCCCTGGTCGAGTATAACAAATTCCCCTTTTCGAGAAAAAGAAAGCCCCCTGGTCGAGTATAACAAAGGCCCCTGATCGAGTATAACAAAGGCCAATTATCGAGTATAACAAAAAGGCCCCTGGTCGAGCATAACAAAGTCCCCTGGTCGAGTATAACAAAGTCCCCTGAACGAGTCCAACAAAGTCACCTGATTGAGTATACCAAAGTCCTCTGATCGAGTATAACAAAGGCCTCTGATTGAGTATAACAAAGTTCCCTGAACGACTACAACAAAATCCCCTGATCTAGTATAACAAAGTCCCCTGATCAAGTATAACAAAGTCCCGGATCAAGTATAACAAAGGCCTCTGGTCGAGCATAACAAAGTCCCCTGGTCGAGTATAACAAAGTCCCCTGGTCGAGTATAACAAAGCCCCTGATCGAGAAAAACAAAGTCCCCTCATTGAGTATAACAAAGTCCCCAGATCGAGTATAACAAAGTCCCCTGATCGAGCATAACAAAGGCACCCTGGTCGAGTATAACAAAGTCCCCTGGTCGAGTATATAAAAGTCCCTTGATCGAGTATAACAAAGTCCTTTGATCGAGTATAACAAAGACCCCTAATGAAGTATAACAAAGGCCCCTAATCGAGTATATCCAAGGCCCCTGATCGAGTATAACAAAGTCCCCTGATCGAGTATAACAAAGCCCCCCTCATCGAGTGTAACAAAGACCCCTGATCAAATATAAAAAGTCCCCTGATCGAGTATAATAAAGTCCCCTGATCGAGTATATCAAACCCCCCTGGTCGAGTATAGCAAATCTCCTGATCGAGTATAACAAAGTCCCCTGATCGAGTATAACAAAGGCCTCTGATCGAGTATAACAAAGATCCCTGAACGAGTACAACAAAGTCACCTGATCGAGTATAACAAAGTCCCCTGATCGTGAATAACAAAGCCCCGGATCAAGTATAACAAAGGCCTCTGGTCGAGCATAACAAAGTCCCCTGGTCGAGTATAACAAAGTCCCCTGGTCGAGTATAACAAAGCCCCCTGATTGAGTATAACAAAGTCCCCTGATCGAGTATAACAAAGTCCCCTGATCGAGCATAACAAAGGCACCCTGGTCGAGTATAACAAAGTCCTCTGATCGGGTATAACAAAGTCCCCTGATCGAGTATAACGAAACTCCTTGATCGAGTGTAACAAAGCCCCCTGATCGAGTAGTAATAAAGTCCCCCTGGATCGAGTAAAAACAAAGTCCCCTGTCGAGTATAACAAAGGCCATTGATCGAGTATAACAAAGTCCCCTAAATGAGAGAACAAAGCCCCTCGATCGAGTAATATAACAAAGGCAATCTGATCGAGAGAAACAAAGTTCCCTGGTCGAGTATAACAAAGTCCCCTGATCGAGTATAACAAAGCCCCCTCATCGAGAAAAACAAAGTCCCCTCTTTGAGTATAACAAAGTCCTCTGATCGAGTATAACAAAGTCCCCTGATCGAGTATAACAAAGTCCCCTGATCGAGTATAGCAAAGTCCCCTGATCGAGCATAACAAAGGCACCCTGGTCGAGTATAACAAAGTCCCCTGGTCGAGAATATCAAAGTCCCCTGATCGAGTAAAACAAAGGCCCCTAATCGAGTATAACAAAGTACCTTGATCGAGTATAACAAAAAGACCCCTGGTCGTGCATAACAAAGTCCCCTGGTCGACTATAACAAAGTCCCCTGATCGAGTAAAACAAAGTCCCCTGGTCGAGTATAACAAAGTCCCCTAATCGAGTAAAACAAAGTTCCCTCATCGAGTATAACAAAGTCCCCTGATCGAGTATAGCAAACCCCCATGATCGAGAATAACAAAGTCCCCTGATCGAGTATAGCAAAGCCACCTGATCGAGTACAACAAAGTCCCCTCATCGAGTATAACAAAGACCCCTGATCGTGTATAACAAAGTCCCCTGATCGAGTATAACAATGCCCCCTGATCGAGTATAACAAAGTCCCCTGATCGAGTATAACAAAGCCCCCTTGATCGAGTATAACAAAGGCCCCTGATCAAGTATAACAATTTCCCCTGATTGAGTATAACAAAGTCCTCTGATCGAGTATAACAAAAGCCCCTGCTCGAGTATAAAATTGGCCACTCATCGAGTATAACAAAGTCCCCTGAATGAGTATAACAAAGGCCCCCGATCGAGTATAACAAAGGCACCTGATCGAATATAACAAAGTCCCCTGGTCGAGTATAACAAAGTCCCCTAATCGAGAAAAACAAAGTCCCCTGGTCGAGTATAACAAAGGCCCCTAATCGAGTATAACAAAGGCCCTTGATCGAGTATTAAACGGCCCCTCATTGAGTATAACAAAGCCCCCTGATCGAGTATAACAAAGTCCTATGAACGAGTATAACAAACTCACCTGATCGAGTATAACAAAGTTCCCTGATCGAGTATAACAAAGCCCCATGATCGAGAATAACAAAGTCCCTGATCGAGTTTAACATAGCCCCCCTCATCGGTTACAACAAAGTCCTCTGATCGAGTCTAACAAAGTCCCCTCATCGAGTATAACAAAGACCCCTGATCGAGTATAACAAAGTCCCCTGATCAAGTATAACAAAGCCCCCTGATCGAGTATAACAAAGTCCCCTGATCGAGTATAACAAAGTCCCCTAATCGAGTATAACAAAGACCCCTAATGAAGTATAACAAAGGCCCCTGATCGAGTATAAAAAAGTCCCTTGATCGAGTAAAACAAAGTCCACTGGTCGAGTATAATAAAGTCCCCTGATCGAGTATAACAAAGCCCCCTGCTCGAGTAAAACAAAGTACCCTCATTGAGTATGACAAAGTCATCTGATCGAGTATAACAAAGTCCCCTGATCGAGCATAACAAAGGCCCCTAGTCGAGTATAACAAAGTCTCCTAGTCGAGTATAACAAAGTCCCCTGATCGATATAACAAAGTCCCCTGATCGAGTATAAAAAACGCCCCTGATCGAGTATAACAAAGACCCCTGATCAAATATAAAAAGTCCCC
>NW_024719000.1:0-13473 GCF_018991925.1 Homarus americanus | reverse complement strand
TGTTGTAATAATGGGGTGTTTCTCCGCCGTTGCCACGTGTTGCTGTAATAAACGAAGGCAGGACAGGCAGCAGCGCTCATTAATCACCGCAGACTTTCACCTTCTACAAGAAAGCAACTGACGTGAAAGACTTACAGTATATGATATTAAAACTTATAAAGAAGTTCAATAGTATCACTTGGCCGTGGATGAGGGCCAACATCTTTTAACCTCGCTAAGTGTGTAGTGAAGGCACAGAGGGTGGCTGACCCAGGCTGGTCCAACAGCTGACGCCGTCATCCCACACACCATAAATCATTTACTCACGCTTGGTGGAGGTGATTTAGGATAGTGCTTCAGGTTCTTATCTATTGTCCCAGTAGCCGACAGGATGATAGGTTATGTGATGATGGTAAGCTTAAGAAATACCAGCGGCATTTATGTTAAAAAGGACACGAATATGGATAAATATACATTGGTCTCATAGGCTGGTTGTGTGAATTACTGTACAAGGAACCTGATTAAATGGACAAATATAATGTCTGTACAGTTTATATAATGCATGTACTGTACATATTATCTGTATATGTTTCGCGTAATGTTAAAAATTTTCTATATTAGCATTAAGCAGTTTTGTTACCTAATGTTATCATTAAACAGGTTTTTCAACATTTAGCAAAGAAGTTTGTACAGATGCTGACAGAGGCTTGAATGTCTATGCTAAATGCTAGGATATTTTTAGATATAAAAATAACTTAACCTAACCTAACCTGACTAATTATTGTTTGGTTTCTGATTTATAAAGAACTTTTTTCTTAGAATTATGTATATAATTATATTTATGGATAATGTGGAGAACTGCCAGTTTTTCAACATTAGCCAGAAGGCAGGCATCTCTTGTCAACATTATACAAAGATTGTCTTAATATCGACATTATCACCACTGTTTTCAATATCAGGCAAGTCAAATACACGATGTACACATTAAGCAATTCCCCGCTTAATGTCAACGTTAGGCAATTTTACATATTACACGTGACATTATACGTGTACTGTATACGTAGTTCATAATATCAGAACTCGGAAACCAATACGCAACATATTGGTTACCGCGATAACTTTTCTGTGTCGACTATTTTAGGATGTAAATTCATCGAGTATTGACCTACTAACACACACACCTCAGTGATCAGGAATGCGGCCATGTTTTTTAGTCCCAAATACCACAAATTATCAATTACCAGAACATCGAACAACTGTGAGTCATGAGCCTACCCGCTGGAGACTTATTGAAGCCTTTAAGGTGTAGAGAATTTCCTTGTTCCAAGAGACACTCACACCAGGTGGCATACACAAAGGTTGTACAACTCAGACCCCATGTAAACGGCACAAGGTATTCCTTTACTCACCACGTTGTTAACCCTTGAAACAGCTTACCGCCAGAGGTAGTTGATGCTGAGAACGTTTCACTTTAAATAAAGATATGATCATTATATAAAGATGAGAGAACAAGAGGCGGGAATAACACAGATAACTATTGGTAAGTTGTAATAGCAATTCTGTCGTTAATTTATCGTTGTTGGACTAGCTTATTACTAACCTTGCTACACACTTAAAGACCTTCGTTGTTGAAGTGCAGTAATATCATTATAACAATATAATTTTCGAGTTAATTTGACTTTTCGATTTCACAAAAAAAAATACAGGTTCGCGGGAATATTTTGTTTACTTATTACTCAGCCAATCAGCGGAAGTCTCGATGTAACGTGATACTCGTGCGCATGCGCAGGCTCTGGAATTTGAACTGCGTAGTGAGAAGATGGCTTCTGTGTGTGAAGGCTGCTCCTGGCAGACTGGTGTCCCATCCAACGTGTGTTTGAAAATGAAGCCGATGTTGACATATTCATGGCTCACGGTGCTTCGCTGTCTTTCGTAAAGTGTTCAAAGTGAAGATAGACGCGCTTGGATTTGAACTAAAAGATGGGAAATCATACCAGTACCTGATCGCAGTGCTCAATCTCATATTATTTCAGCGTTTTGCATACGCGGGCAGTGTTATCCATACTAACCTTTGGAGGGCTTACAGTGCCCTCGGTGCAATTGGTGACATCCACAGAACTGGAAACCACAGTCAGAACTTTGTGGATCCTTCTACTGGCGTTCATAGGCAATATAAAGAACATGTGGAAGGATATCAAAAGTTGGGAGCTTGGTGCCGGAAACAAGAAACAACATTACTGCCAATGTTTCGCTCGGTACATGTTCCAACATAACGATC
The DNA here is from genome assembly GCF_018991925.1 of Homarus americanus. Classification (NCBI taxonomy): domain Eukaryota; kingdom Metazoa; phylum Arthropoda; class Malacostraca; order Decapoda; family Nephropidae; genus Homarus; species Homarus americanus. Next base: position 11,216 of record NW_024719000.1, on the reverse strand, counting down.
ACAACACCCTACTGCACCACTTCCTCCTACAAGTGTCTTCACTTTATCATCCCCATTTGATAATTAAGGTAAGGTTTGTTTAGGTCAGGTTTCATAAAGTTTGTTTAGGTAAAGTTAAGTTAGGTCAGTTAGGTTTGGTTTGGTCAGTGTTTACTTTAATTTTTCACCCCTAAATTTCGTTCTACTTGAAAACTCCGGCCACATTGCTGGTAGTGTAGGTAGTGGCATATCTCCATGGCTGCTCATTCCCGACAGAGAATAAAGGTCGGATTAGTATGAAACATTATGAAAAAACACTTGCACGCACAAAATTATTTTTCTTTGTAATTTCCATGGTTGGTCTCTGCCTAATATTTTACCAAAGTGAGAGTACCACAGCCAGGGAGGGTGGCGGGGGAGGTCGGCACTTACAAGTCCAAACTGAACTTATCCGAGTACCATCAACCCCCAGGGTGACTATAGGGGTGGGGGCTGTAATGAACGTCGGAAATTTTCGAAGTATCTTGTTCAGGTTTCCGTTGAGTGGAAGTTATTGGTAATAATAGGGAGGCGAGTTCAATTAAGGCCAGCGTGATGAGTAGGGATGGTCGCTGGGAAGTGTACAGTGGTAACAGCTCTGGTCAGACGAGTTTACACGACGATGATATTTGGCTACCAGGTGGCAGACTGTAGATTACCTTCCGACATGAGGGTAGGTTAAGTTAAGTGAGATAAGGTTAGGTTAGGTTACTTTCATGAGAGGGTAGTGGACATACTGTATTGCTGAAGGGATGGACATTTGTAATTGTTGAAATGTTGAGAGAGAGTAATTGCTTTATGCTGTAAAAGGCTTGTAAGAGTAGAATTCCAATGGATTTAGATTCGGGAAATTTACCTTTAGGAAGGAAAGAGTTAAACACTGAGGCGGAAATGGAGTTGTAGATGAAAGGAACAAATGACTAAATGCAATTATGCTGGCAACTTTCCAATAAATGACAGAATAATGAGAGAAATCAGTAAAGGTCTCATGTAAAAGATTAAAACAAACAATATAGAGAAACGCAAACACTGAATATATCAAGTTAGACGTATAAGTCATTTTTGAGAAGAGAGAGAGTGTGTGTGTGTGTGACGTACAGAGCAGTCGAGGTTCAGGAAATAAAAAGTTTTTGTTGATCAAGTGTTGTTGTGTAGAATATGAGCAGAAAGTTTATGCAGAAAGAAGAATTTATGGCATTTTATTAACTTGGAAAAGCAATTAACAGTGTCATGGATTGCATTAGACTTACCCACGCAACCAACTTCAAAGTTTGTTTTACTAGAGATAAGGCACCCGGCGAGCCATGACTGCAACATATTTTTTCCATTAGTGGTATGTAAGTTAATTTATAGGGGCGAGGCCATTGAGACAGTGTTGTACTGTTCATTGTCTCACGCCCCAATCCCACATTTTGAGTAGTATCCCCTAGGCCATGGGTTAGTTAAGACGTCGTCCCCACCCTCTCCCTCCTGAAGGGAACCGGGCACCACACAGAGTCCTCCATCGCCAGCCCATCCTGTGGACCGTCAGTGACACGAGATTGAGTGCGTTAACCTAGGTTTGTATTCCTCGTGGAAATATCACATGTGGATGCCTGGTTGTGACTAAAGCAATCCAGGCTGGCCTATTGAACCTAAGTGGTTAATCAAGTCACGCTTACTTGCCGCGACAACCGTCTACAGGCAGTGGTTCTCAAACTTGTGGTAATTAACCCAACTGGGGTAAAAACTACATTTTGGCTGGGGTAATATGCTTCTGTTTACTTTCCGTATCACTCCAGAAGCCGCAGTGAACGGGTTTGAGAACTACTGGACAACACAGTGACTGTCAGTGGCGAGAGACTATGTGTGGTAACCCAAGGGTACCTTTTTGTTGTTATTCCCCGTGGAAAGAAGTTTTTGTGCGGAAGCCTGGTTGCAAAAAGAGAAATCCAGGCTGGCACTATATGTATCACTTGAAGAATTAAGGCTCTGTTAAGTCATACCCATAGTAGAGTTATCACATGTGTCCCCAAGTTGAAAATTCCCTCTTTTAGAAGATTAATTTTATTACAGCGTGAATGTGAGTGATTCATATATCCATGCAAATTGTAAATCATTGTATGGAAGATTGCCAAATAAATGTAAGTGCAATTATCTGCCCGTATATGTGATCCTATCTTATTATTACTCAAGGTAATGACTGATTGGTTATGACAAAGTATAACCAATAACTTAGATGGATGTTGGAAGTTATTGGAACTCATTGGTGGTGGAGTGAATTTTTACGTATATACACCATAATCTCCTATAAGTAACCAGTGTGAAACACAATATAATATAACCTTATATAACATCCACACTTAAACTTTACTAAATCTACGACAAACAAAATATATAGAAAAGCTGCGTGATGACCATTGACACATGAAGTAAATGAGAAATTCTTGAATGCTATTAAGAGCTTTTATAAGGAGAGTGAGGCATTAGATGAAGCTTAAGACTCTAAAGATAGAGAGAGAGAGAGAGAGAGAGAGAGAGTTTAAAGAGGGCGCTGGGTGAGGGGAGGGAGAGATGGGACAGTAGGAGTGATTTGACAGAGTGGGAAGGGTAATGAGATGGGTGAGGGAACCTGTGCTGGGAACCGAGAGTGTGGGAGCAGTTAGATAAGGGAGTTGTGGTGGTAGGGGGAGTAATGGTGGTAGTAATTGTGGTGGGGGAGTGATGGTGGTAGTGATTGTGGTGAAGGAGTGATTGTGGTGGGGAGTGATGATGATAGTGATTGCGGTGGAGAGGTGATGGTGGTAGTGATTGTGGTGGGGGAGTGATGGTGGTACTGATTGTGGTGGAGGAGTGATAGTGAAGATTTATGGTAATAGTGTTTGTGGTGATGGTAGAGTGATAGTGTGGAATGTAAAAAAAAATCACGAAGGGAAAAAACTTGTAAATTCACCTACAGTTATTTATTGGTTACTAATATATATATATATATATATATATATATATATATATATATATATATATATTCAGAAATTTCAGATTCCGACCGGTTACATATATATATATATATATAAATATATATAAATATAATTCAATATATCTAACAGTTTATTTACAATATCAAATTCACTGAGACAAATTATAATCCATTTCAATTGTTATTGTGGTCATTTTGCTTATAGTATTAGATTAGGTTTCAGTTATTCATATTAGATAAGGACATCATTTTATCAGGCTCCAAGTTGGTCAGGTACAGTCGCGAACAAAAGTCTTGTCGTCTCTTTTGCTGCTTCACGAACCCCGAGATTCAGACTCGTGAGCCCGAAGCAGTAGACACTAATGAAGCATTATTCTGTCCATAAATGCTTCGTGGTTCACTAGGCTAATCTCGGGGTTCGTAGATCAACAGAAGAGGCGAAAATACTTAATGATACTACTGGACAGGCACTGGGCAGAGTAATATAGTGTGATTAGTAACGACAAACAGTCAAGGTGGGACAGTCCATGACCATTACTTCCTCAGGTAACTTAATGGCTGAAGGGTAACACTGTAGGCGGAGTCTGAGGTATTATTCATATATTAATGTACTATGATATATTGTGCATGGCAGCTCCTGTCGAGAGCTACTACCACTCTCTATCATCCATGAATCTATCTAGCCTCCTTTTGAAACTTTCCAGGGTTCCCGCACTTACTACAAAGTTGCTAAGCTTGTTCCACTCGTCCACCACCCTATTTGTGAACCAGTTTCTTCCTATCTCCCTCCTAAACCTAAACTTATCCAACTTGAATCCGTTGCTCCGAGTCCTATCCTGCTCGGATATTATAAGAACTTTATCTATATCCCCTTTATTGATTCCTTTCACCCACTTAAAAACTTCTATCATATCTCCCCGCACTCTTCGTCTTTCTAGGGAATGCAAGTTAAGTTTCTTTAACCTATCCTGATATGGAAGGTTTCTAAGTCCCGGAATCATTTTTGTCATTCTTCGCTGCACCGACTCTAGTGAATTTATATCCATTCTATAATAGGGGCACCAGAACTGAACCGCATAATCGAGGTGCGGCCTGACTAGCGCAAGATATAGTTGCAATAAGACCTCTGCACTCTTGTTACTTACACTTCTAGATATAAAACCCAATACTCTGTTTGCCTTATTTCGAACATTAACGCACTGTTTTCTAGGCCGTAGGTCCGGGCTTACAAGTACCCCTAGGTCTCTTTCACAAGTCGACTTCTCTAGGTTGATGTTGTTAAGGCTGTATACATTATAAGTATTTGTTCTTCCAATTTTAAGTACGCTGCACTTGCTGGTGTTGAATTTCATTTGCCATTTTTCAGACCACCCCTGCAGTTTATTTAGATCCTTCTGTAATGCATTTGCATCCTGCCCTGAATTAATTTACCGCCCTATTTTAGTGTCATCCGCAAACCTTGTTTTAGTGTTCTCACATTTCCACAGCACCAACTACCAATATGTGTGGGATAGACAACTGCAACTTAATATTTTGAAATACATTTAAACTATAAAACTAAATAACAAGGAACTGTAGCAGATATTTTACGTGTTCCTGGGTGATATAACGTAATTCTTGATGTTCGCCTCAGAGACCGTCCTATCAGATACTTATGAACGCAACTCACACTCCAAGCACCAATAATATCAATCTTGGTGTGTTTCTTCTATCCTCCAGAAACTCTGTCAAGAGATATTGGAAAATTCAACTGATGGTGCGGTGGAGGACGTGACCTGTGTGATGCCGGCCTGCTGTTTCTCTCTCAGTGTTATCACTGCTCTCTCTCTTTGCTTTTGTGTTTGTGTGTGGGGAGGGGGGTGTATTTGTGTCTGCTTATATATATATATATATATATATATATATATATATATATATATATATATATATATATATATATATATATATATATATATATATATATATATATATTTCAGTTGCCTCTGAAGATGTCTTGAATAAAGACGAAAGCTAAGGTGCTCCGTTGTTTCCATTTTCCCGTGTGATTTATCAAGATATATATATATATATATATATATATATATATATATATATATATATATATATATATATATATATATATATATATATATATATATATATATATATGTTGCGCATGATCCAGGTATATGCTGATAACCACAAGGAAAGAAGAAAACACGAAGTTCCCAAGCGCTTTCGTGTAATTCACATCTTCAGGGGTGAGTACAGACTAAGGAGAGTACAAAACAAGGTATATATATATATATATATATATATATATATATATATATATATATATATATATATATATATATATATATATATATATATATATATATATGTGATTGTGTTTTTAAAGAATATCTCGGGTCTTGAACAAAAAACAGCCCCGCTAAGAAATAAAGATCCACAAGTTGAGAAGAAGAAGCAAGACGCCAGATCTCTGAAGGTTGATAAAGAAGACTTAGTATGTTTACCTGTGAGTTATGATCGTTTGTGGTAATTAAATTAAATCGTTGCCGTCTGGTAAAATGAATCATTGAGCTTCAGGTAGGTGAATTATGTGGCCCGGGGAAGATCTTTATGCTGATTTAAGGCAGTTAATTATGATGTTTCGGAGCTCAGAGTTATAAAGTAAATCATGAAACACCAGGACAGTTAAGAGCACGTTACTGATATATGGTGTTGAGCATTTCGGTGATGATGACAGTCTGTTATTATGTATTGGAGGGTCTTGTCTTGACTAAAGTAATGATGATGTAATTATTTATGGGAAGGAGTCGTGGTCATTTGATACATTAGTCAAGATGGTTCGTGATACTGTAAGATGCTGGAGGTTCTGTTATACCAAGACGATGAATCTTCACGTTCCTCGGGACTCTGTGACAGTAATGACACTGAAGGTTAATTGAAACACACTGTTACATTGTTATCAATATACGACTGTTTGCAAAGGAAATTAAGGCAACGGATCTTGAAACTGTAGTAAAGAGGATTATGTTACACTTATACCATAACATCACTTGCTGGACAGATTACAGTGTTTAACTGAGGTATATCCTAGAATAATTAGGTCAATATATGTTACTTAATTGAACATCGGATTCATTGTTGTCTCAAAAAATATTTTAATTAGAAAAAGGAATTATGATACTACAGTATGTGTGTTGATCAATGTGGTTTGGGTTGGTTTATATTGTCAGAGTAGGTTAGGTTAGGTTACATTAGGTTAGGTTAGGTTAGGTTAGATTAGGTTAGGTTAGGTTAGGTTTGGATTTTGCTTTGATGTGGTAGACAGCCTATATGGCCATAACAGACACCCCTTACACACAATGAACAACTTACTCTGAGATAGTGAGTTATGACGTTTTATGATTAACATCCAGGATTATGATACAGAGAGGAGAATTTAATTAATTTATCGTAATGGTGAAATATGATACGTTAATCATTATAGTTATTGTGGCGGGTTTTTTTTACTTACTTATTTAGCTGTTGAGAAAAAGAAAAAATAATCAATCAGTAAAACGTGTTGGTATCAAGTAAGACAAATGCACCAACGAGACTAATCTTAAGTAGGAATAATTTAGACAGGTGTGACATTAAAACTCCCACAACATTAAAATTCCTCTTAGTTATTTAAAGGTTAGTTGAGAGTAATCACAGCTCATCCATCACCGCTGGTAATCACATAAATCTGAGCTTCACTTATATAAACTTGTACTGTATATATGATGTAAACAAATCATTGTAATTATATAAACACACAAACATATTTCTCTTAGTGATTAAATATTGGGTTATATATTATGGTGGGAAGAATATAATGAGAGGAATTTTATCTTAGTCAAGAAAGTATACAGAATATTTGGATGGAATAACTGTAGTTGAACAATTGATATAATATTTTCTCGGTCATTTTTTTAGTACAAAAATGAATAAGAAACATGTAATGAAGCTGTGAGACGTGAATTAAATAAAGTTGAAAGTTACTAGTGTGCCCTGAAGAATGCAGTGATGGCTAGGGAAACACTGAGTAACACAGTCAGACTGAGGCGCCTTGCCATATGGCAGCCTCGGGGCAATGTTGCCACATAACACGTGCAGTGATGCCACGTGATAATATATATAAATGCTACTCGGCACAGTAGCTTATGTACAGGGTTGCTACTTGGCACAGTAGCTTATATACAGGGTTGCTACTCGGCACAGTAGCTTATATACATAACCTACATCTCCCTCCCCCCTCACGCTCATAGTCTTTGTCTTGAGCGGACTTCTTCGTCCTAAGTCGCTCCGAGCGTCGAGGTGCACTGTGGGGCGGATCCTCGTGAGGTGTAGGTGACTCGTCCTCGGTCAGGGGGCCAGCAGCAGGGGGTGGGACTGGCCGGAGGAAGCGGCGGTTCCTCCACCAGACACGGCCGCTCGGCATCCTGACCTTGTAGTCCCGCGACCGGCCGACGCCCATCACTATGCCCACCTTGTCCCAACGTGTCGTCGTCGGGTCCTGGACGCGGACAAGGGCACCAATCTCCACTGGCTGAAGAGGGCGGGCACGGTCGTCATACCGAGCCTTGGCGTCCTGGGCACGTGAAGCGGCGCGGCGGTCACAGCTCTCGGCTTTGGTCTGCCAGTCCTTCGCAAAGGCCTTGGCGTGTGTAGGAACGCAAGAGCGGAGAGGGTGACCATACAGGATCTGGGCAGGGGAGCGTCCTGTGTGGGTGGGAGTGGACGCGGGTTCTGGGCAGCTCTGTGTGGCAGCGCCAGGCGTGTCGCTCGTCGACTCACGCACCCTGCTGGCGGTGTAACGAGCAGCTGGGATCTGCTCGGGAAAGTCTCTGGGCACCACGCATAACTCCTTGAGGTGCTCCCACGACAACAAGGGTGTCGCGATAGTAGGCTGCACGTCGATCCATCCGTGACACGACCTGTCGCCGTAAGTGATCTTCGCTTCAAAGGAGCCCACAGCGTCCGGCATCTGGGAACCGTCCGCATTGTAGTGCAGCAGCTGCGGCGGTGGTCCCAGGTCACGTTTGGTGAGGCCCAGTTTCTGGAGGTGCTTCAACCCAATCACCGTAGTATCAGCGCCGGTGTCCGGTATCACCTCGATGTGACCCGACACATCACCGTGTGTGACGGCGACGCGGATAGTAGGGGAAGGGGTAGCCCTGGGGCGTGTAGTCGATTCCACCCTCCTGATGTGACTCCGCTGCTGCTTGGGGCTGCGTGGGCCATCTGGAGGGGGCTGCGTGCGAACCACCCCGAGGGAAGTGCGCTGCTGTCCTCCTCGTCTAGGGCTTTTGGGCTTGGGTTGGCGGCAGCACTTGTCGTAGTGTCCATAGCGACCGCAGGCCTGACACTTGTGGCCTCGTGCAGGGCACCTGTCTGTGTTAGACCAGTGGCCCTTACGGTCACATCCACGACACAGTGCGTCGGCGGCCGGGCAAGTCTTGGGGCTGTGCTGCTTTCCACAGCTGCCACAGGAAGCACTAGGCGGAGGCGTGGAAGAACGTGTGGCAGCCTTCGCGTTGTTGGCCGCCTTCTTATCCTTCTTGTATTGTGAGATAGCTCTCACAGCAGGTGGGGCCCGTAAGGCAGAGGTGGCGGACTTGGTGGCCTCGTATGACCGACATTCAGTCACTACCACCTGGAGTGTGGAGGAAGCGTCCAGGGGGATGAGTCGCTGCATCAACTCTTCGTGCCTGACACCTGTCAAGATCCCGTGCTTGATCCAGGCTTCCTCACATTCCCGGCTGTGCGCCTTGCAGACGTCGATCTCCTATGACAAACTCTTCAAACGTACAAAAAAGTCGTCAAAGGATTCGTTCTCCGCCTGCTTGCAGCTGGTAAAGGCACGGCGACGCAAAGCCTCGTTGTTCCGACCCTTAACGTGCTCCTGTAAAAGGTCGAGCACATCCGTCACTGAAGAGGTAGAATCGGGAGGCACTCGCAACGTGTGCTCCAAAACTCTCTGGGTCTCCAGCGACAAACACATCCGCAGTTGGATGAGCTGTTTGTTTGGAGGCATGCTGTCAAGGTCCACCATCGTGGAGTAATCTGTCCAACGCCGCCTCCACTCACGAAAAAGCTGAAACGTGACGTCTGGTGAGAGGGCGGGTGGGGGTTGAACAGATGCCTTGGGAGCTGTTGGGGTAGCAAGAGTACCTGGAGGACGCTGGTGTGGTGGAGGAGGGAGTGTACTGGCGCCTTGAAGCGCGCTACCTGCAAGTGAGGGAGGGTGGGTTAGCGCCAGGGTTGCCAATAGTGCCTCAAAACGCAACTTTTCCTCCTCTCTTCGTGTCTCCTCCCTCTGAAGTTCCATCTCTCTGCGTCTCTCGTCCCGGTCGTCCATCCACTTCAGAATTGTGGCGATGTCCGTCGCTGGAGGTGGAGGATGAGTCTGCGCCCGGTGGAGGGGAAGGTGGTGGGGAGTCGTGTCTCCCATCTTGACGTTGTCCCTTCTTACCTCCCATCTTTGTGTGTGCGTGGACTGCACTGTTTAATATATAAAGTGGCGCCTCAACAGCTCGAACCACATATATATGACATAAACAGCGCAGATATAACGCATATAGTCCACTGTACTGTCCGTGAGTGAGTGAGTGCGTGCGTGCGTGTGTGTGTCTGAGAGAGCGGAGGGAGCGTGGACAGCTGCGTGGTCCGGCAAGACCGTCAGTGTCCCCCGGATGTCGCACGAGAAGGGTGTGCGCCTGCGTGCTCCGTGGGTACCACAAAAAAAGACAGGCCAATGCTCAACTCAGCTCTAGACACACACTAATACACTGACACTAACACTGCCACCGTCACTAAAACGCACTGTGACGGAGCAACACTGCACATCGCGGCGAAACACAGCGCAACACAGCGCAACACAACACAACACACTGAGTCGACGCGCATCACCGGCAGACGTAACTGTCGGCATTGTTCACACACGTTGTAAGTCCACAGATCCTACTCACTGCTCCATGAAAGTTACTAGTGTTCCCTGAAGAATGCGGTGATGGCTTGGGAAACACTGAGTAACACTGAGTCCGTTTATTGTGGATGAGAGAAATACAAGTGGTGACGCTGTGTGCCATGCGCGGCTCACACAGTCAGACTGAGGCGCCTTGCCATATGGCAGCCTCGGGGCAATGTTGCCACATAACACGTACAGTGTTGCCACGTGATAATATATATATATGCTACTCGGCACAGTAGCTTATATACAGGGTTGCTACTTGGCACAGTAGCTTATATACATGACCTACAAAAGTGAGGAAGAACAGAGAGAAAAATACCAATTGGTGAAAGAGAAATAGAGGAATTATTTACCAAAAAGGAAGACCAGACCAGACCAGACCTAAGCGAGCTGATTATTTTTTCTTCAGAATAATGTTGCTGTAAAAATTATCCTTGACTCTTGTTTTTGGATGAAGACACAAAGTTATTATTTTCTTTCTTTCACAATAACAAACAGTCGCTTCATGTGAAAAGAAATCACCATGGAAAAAATTAAAGCCCAGTAAACTGCCATTGTGTTTGATTATAAAACACACACACACACACACACACACACACACAAAAGGCAACATTCCGTGTCTTCCTAGACTGGAAATAGAGACTTAATGTTCACTTAAAGAAGACGTTATGCAAAACCTGAGAGAAAATGTTGAAGCTCAGCTGGTGGTGAATGTTGGCTTAGCAACCTTTTGCTAGAGTAAATTTTAGCGTGAACTTTATCAGGCTCATATTCATTTGCATTAGTGCATTACAATTAAATAGTGAACATTGCTTTCTGACTTCATTCTTTAACAACCCAACTAACAATATTTTTTTCTGTTCAGATTCTGATGCATTTATAAGTTGATAATATTTACGATAGCTGCTTTGTGTCAGGACGAGACAAAAATCAGCCATCTCAGTCACTATATCTTGGAGTCTGGGAAGAGCTCCTGAAGTCAGGTGCCTACATTGAGATGCTTTGAGATCGTGGCACTAATCAGGCAAATCAGTGAGAAAAGAACCAAGAACTTACACAAACAAAAGACATTGCCAGTGATATGACAAAAGCTGTCTTGGCACAGTACACTCTGGCTAACAACTCTGTTCAGAAAGCCTCCAGTCATAACAAGTCAGAGAAGATGGTGAGACTGCTAGCCAGTTGGGAAAAACCAAGATATCTCTCTTGGGAGAGAAAACTTGCAGTTAAGGACAGCTTTGTAAACAACTGGACCAG
>NW_024718999.1:0-18372 GCF_018991925.1 Homarus americanus | reverse complement strand
TCGAGATTAATTCCATTAATATGCTAATACCTACGGAGTACGGTGACATGACAAGACACACATCAACATCACTAATGTTGTCTCATAACATTTTACACTATAATTTCTATTTTAAAATTAATTGATACATGATGGCTCGATTTGGCGACTCTTGCACTTAGACAACTGGTAGTGAATAAATCAGGGGATATGGAGACGCATTATACACGAAGCTTTGCAACCACAACGCATAAATTATCACAACCTGTGCTCATTATTAAAAATTTTAGGTCTTTTACAAACGATGGGATGTTTGTACTCAAATAAATCGCTATCTTACAACAATTCCATCAATGCAAGTTATATTCTGCTAAGTCAAGTCAGAGACATTTTATAAGTGAAAAACTTAAACTCCCTGTTTATAACGCCCTAACACCCAACCCTCCCCCTCCAATGATAACTACCCACTCGGTAATTTCCCCTCCTGGATGTCAACACCACACCTACCCCCCCCCCCTCCTCCCAGCCAGCAGGTAAGGTGAGATGGCGGTGGGTGATAAGGATTTTATATGATGAAGGTGGTTTTAGGCTTAAATTTTTCTCTTTTAAAATATTACAGATTAGACTTAACAGAATATAACTTGCATTGTTAGAATCCTTGCAAGACAGCAATTAATTTTAGTATAAACATCTCATAGTTTGCACAAGAGATAAAAAATTTAGTCCATTAACTTAGTACACTTGAGTACAAAGTGAATACAGTAATATGTTGCTCAAAATAATGGCTTTTTCACAGGAAAAAGTCTGTATAACTAACCCCAGTGGTCAGGATATTATGGCATTGACTGTTAAGAGTATTTCAAATAAATTCTTTGTTCAGTTATGTACAGAGAGACTGGTGGTGGAGTAGGGATGGAGACCCTTAAGGGGAGAGACTTACCCCCCACCCATGCCTCTGTCAGTCTTACTGTAAGTCGACAAAATATTATTTATTAATTAGTAAAGATATGTTACTGTAATAATTTGAGCTTATTAATACCAATTTCCTTCACATACAGTAACATACTTATTTTTACCTTATTATTTGGCTTTTCTCTTCATTTTTACTCAAATTACTGATTATATATGGTTGTTTTTTTTCTATAGTAGTATTTAATATTTTATATTACCAATGATAAAACATACATCATAAGAGGCTGATCATACAAGAATATATTATAATAAAAGTTGGAAGGTGTGTGTTGGTGGTGTTTGTATGTGATGTTGAGGTGTGTTACACACACACACACACGGGAATTAAAACAACAAACATCCAGTGGGAATCTTGTTGTGTGACTGCCTGGAGGCGAAATAAACATCAGCTGTTGTGAGGAGCACTTGGCAAAATGGTACATGTTATCACTCCTTTCCATTCCATCGCTCTAATCATCCACACCTTTCTGCTTTCTCACTCCATACTTTTAAAATGTTATGCAACGTATACAGTAATGTTGAAGGGATACAACTTACCTCATTTATTCTTATAAATATCACAACCTCCCTAAAAATACTTTAGCTTTCGTGTTTATTCATGTCTTCAGGTCATGAGACCACGAATCCCCCAACCCAAGAAAGGGGGACCTGATATTCCATCAGAAGGTCAGTAATGAGACCACTATTCTCCCCCTCCCCCCTCCTCCACCTGACATTGCATCAGGTCAGGTCTCCCCCAAAATACTATAGCTTTTGTCTTTATTCAAAACATCTTCAGGTCATGAGACCCAGCCAAGAAATGGTGACCTGACATTCCATCCCTGTAATTCAGTTGTCTCTAAAGACGTCTTGAGTGAAGACGAAAGCTAAGGTGCTCCAGTAGATACTTAGTTGACCGAGAGCTCCATTTAGCGGAAATTTCGATTAAACGAACGGGTGGCTCGAATTAGTTCATTAAATCGAGAAAATACTGTAGTCCATTAAACAGATGTTTGACTGTATACTGACCTTGAGAGACCGCCAGAGGAAGGGATCATAGAGACAGTATATGGTGGTGGCAACAGCATGATGTCTCTTCTGACGGTGAATGTGGTGGAGAAGATGGTGGAGATTAGTTGACAGTCGGCCAGACATTGGATTCACATGGACGGCGGCGTACATAAAGTCTTGAAGACAATTCTCCTCCACAGTCTGAGGAACAAGTAACCAACTTTTTGAATACATTATGTATGATATTTCCTATCAATCTAGCTATCTATTCATCTACAAACTCTACTCTGTGAAGGATGGGTTAAGGGATACAGAAAACACAGAAACCTAAAAGGGACAAATACAGTCGGAGAAAAAGTGATTTAAGAAAATGTGCCAAGTGACAAAAAAGGGCCAAGAAATTTGAGAACATTCACATATATACTATACTACGCTTCTTGTCTTCAATTTACATAAACAGTAGCTAGCTATACAAAGTGAGTCCACCATCCATACTGACTATTTACGAAGAAACCTCTATATAACGGACTACATGGAGAGGGAAGTCCGTTATATAGAGGGCCAATTAGATGTGAAACTTCCATCTAACCAACTATACAGAGATGAGATTCCATTATATCAAAAGTCCGACTGATAGATGTGAACTCCCCTTCCATCTTACGGATTATGTAAAATACCAGAGTTTAACATCCATATAAAAATTATAAACAAGTGTACACCTTTCTGTAGTCTACTTGACACCCTACACCCACACACTTCTCACTAATTAATACTCTCAGGACCACAATTGTTCTTCTCCCAGTATTAACATTATAATTCAATTAGCTACATTTGCACCGTACAGTAAAGTCTTCGATAACGATGGTTCTACTAACGACGATTCATATTGAAGACCCTGGTTAATGTAGAACCCAATTCAACTTATGCCATTATTTTCTTCTTATTTACGACGAAATTTAAAAAAAATATAAATAATGAAAATACACTTTCATATCAATACTGTAATGACTAAATCTCGATATGCAATATACAAAAAAAAGGGCAAAAACACAAGCCTTGCGCACAGAGGCTGCCGGGCTTGTTAGCATTGACAGTGTAAATAGTCGCAACTGGCGGTCCCTTTGTTTTCATGCATCTGAACAGGATTTCTTCCGAAATTTTTGCGTCCCCTATTCAACATGAGCAAGAGAGCAAGTGGTGGTAGTGCTGGTTCAAAAGCTGATAGAAAGTGGATAAGCTTAGCAGAGAAACTAAATGTGTTGAAACGATATGAAAAAAGTGAGAGGTCTGTGGTTATTATATGGAGCAAGCAATGGACATATTTTCTGAAGTGGATCCATTAACAGAACGAAGAATTAAAATTATCAGGGACATGAAAAATGAAATGACCTCTACATAAAGATGTATAATGAGAAAAAAAAGCAGCTGTGCAAGGTTCTTTGAACAGCTTTATTATTTGAAGGCCTAAACCATCAACTTCAGCTACACCATCAAATTCAGCATCATAAGCAGCATCGACAACAACTTCAGGTTCAGTAACAGCTTTATGGAAAGCTACAGCTTCAGCCAGAGTTGAACCTGATGACTTCGCCATGTGAGTAAAAACTCGCACATCATCATTGGCTGTCCTTATGTTTAGATTTTACCACAATTGGTAAGTAGAATTTTTGTTTTACATTCGAAAATATTATTTAAAACATATATGAACAGTAAATAAGTGTTGCTTTCATATTCTTATGTGTAGAGAAATGGCAAAATGTTTTCACGTGTATGCACTTACATACATTGGCGTTCCCAATCGTCTCGCTTTATTTCTTTTCCATTAGTGGTTAGCTACTTCTTTTGTTCCATTTTTTAACATTAAATAACGTTACTTAAAACATATATATTGTATTATTTACATTAATTTTACTACAGCTACAACCAGGTTCTTATTTTCTTCATTTTTTTCGCGGAGAACCATCGTCCTGGACTCCCGGTTGTAAACACTGACAACAACAATGGCGTCC
Source organism: Homarus americanus (assembly GCF_018991925.1). Classification (NCBI taxonomy): domain Eukaryota; kingdom Metazoa; phylum Arthropoda; class Malacostraca; order Decapoda; family Nephropidae; genus Homarus; species Homarus americanus. The sequence continues at coordinate 14,422 of NW_024718999.1, read as the reverse complement.
CATCTCCTCTTGTGTGACCATATTATTCATTTATATTGTATAAGGTGCATCCAGAAACATTATTTAACGAATGTAGTTTGCATTTTTTCATTAATTATATGGTTTTGGGGGAAAAGAGGGTAAAAAGCCACACAAAAGATATGAAAATGTCACACTTGGGAAAGCATCTCATTATTAGTGCTTTATTTTAATGGTAATTAATGATTCACGATACGATGATTCACCTTACACTACAATGTCGGAGGGCACATTACTGTCGTTATTCGAGGTTTTACTGTACACTAATCCTTATCAGTGCAAGTTCTCTTTCCTCATCCAGACCCTTCATTCCTTACACCTCTCATTAATGGAGTTCATTCCCTTTCTTATCCTCCTATTAACCTAAGGCCTTGAGTTGCTCTTTAAATATAGGGCATTCACTGTACCACTCCCTTATTACATAGCTGTAAGTACATATTTCCAGCTTTCTTGTCCATAGTACTGTATACAGTACTGTACTTGGCAAGCCTGGATATACTTAACTTGTTCAGTAATGTAACTTTTATTCCATGAATGTGTGTGCATATGTAACTATTCTTTAACAGGTGAATGAATTTATCTCTTATTAATTATTTTTACACTAAATAAAGGTCGTCTTACCTTCTTAACATCACCCTGGCTGCTCTTCCAGGCTCGAAAATAAACTTCAGCATACTTGGCAATCTGTGGTCTGATGCAGTCAGGAAGAACTGTCTTTATACTTTGATGCAGGAGAGGAACGAGTGACGCCCACGAAAACAGCCCTGCGATCCATTTGACTCCCTCGTCACAGCTGAGGAAGACTGTACACGCGGCAGAGGCCACCAGACGCTCGACAAACCTCTCATTTTCAGAATTGTCGAGGTCACTTACTTGTAAAGCGTCATTTAGTGACCACAGTCTAATAACATCTTTCTTCTGTTTGGGAAATGATGAATGGAGAATAACTATTGTTCTATAAAACTTTACATAAAGCATCGTGCACTTTTTTACAGATGGGTAACAAGAACTTTAAGGACAATGGTTTAACATTTGAGGAGGATGTTTTAACCCTTTGATGATGAAGATGGTTTAACCTTTTAAGGACAATGTTTTAACTCCTTTAGGAAAATTGTTTAACCATTTAAGGATAATGTTTTAACCCTTTGAGAATTTTGGTTTAATCCTTTGAGAACAATAGATTAACCCTCCAGAACCCAAAGTGTTAAGGAAGGCATGTTCTGTCAATCCATTCAGGTGTTAGGATTTGTGACCAATGACAAACTTTAATCAATAATTCTCTTGTTAACCCTCTGTAGAAAAAGCGTGCTGCACATCCCCCAAAAAGCATTACAACAAATTATTACATATTCGTATAGCAATCTTAGGTCATTTTGGCAGTAAAATATTCTTCCAATATGTTTTTTGTAAGGTCATATTGGAGTATGATTTTGTATGTGTTGGCATATTTCATTTATTATATTGTTCATTAATCTTTTTTCCGCCAAATTAGCGAGTCATAAAATGTTAGTCCCAATAGTTATAACCCTCAGGTGATCCCCTGTGATGACAGTACCTCTCCTGTACTGTATAATATGATGACAATTGAAGAATATTGTAAGAATCAAAAGATAAACAATTTCCATTTTATTATTAAAACTTTACCACACCAAGCCTAACTAAAGGCCAAAGAAAAATATGTTGCAGGTATCTACTTTAGTTAGAGAAATAAATGTTTACTTTAATATCCTTAAAATTTTATTGGCTAATGTGTTACCAGTTGGATGGCCACTGAGCAACAATTAATCAAAAGTCTTAAAATGGGCGTGACAAACCCTGGCAGTTTTGCCGGTGGCAACATCAAGAAGAAGTGGTAAGACGTTTCCAATAAGATGCTCGCGTTCCTCAAGCTTCCTTAACCACCAAAGCTCACACAGAGACAACACTCCAGCTTGTACTGCACCTTCTAACACAGTCACCATTCCATGCAGTAAAACTAGAAAAAATTACTTAAACTACAGTAATTCAACATCCTAAAAACAATGTTTCTTTTTAGTTATATTACATGCTGCTAAAACTATGATTAATAACGAAGTCATTCATGTATCGGTGTATTCAGTTTTGGGAAGAACAATGAATGATATATGGTACATGATTGACAAACACAATAGGCTTTTCATCAAATACTCCATTATAATAAAGAGAAACAAAAAAGATTGAACAATGAGAACCCATTTTGTGAATGAGGAAAAGAAGCGAGTAATCTGTGAACTACAAACAGTATCAGCTCCTGTGTAAAGTCTACTTTTGTCAGGGACCTTAAAGATGTTTAACAGTTGGCTACAAGCAAACACCTGCCTCTTTACCCTCTCACCATAAGGATGAAAAAAAAATCAAGTCAATCATGTATTCCCCTTGAACATTAACCCTTTCGCTGCAATTCCCGCACTTGCTATTTTATTCTGGCTACTGCCAGACAATTTTATTCAGCTTAAGGTACCATCCTGCAGCCAAAGGGTTAATTCAACAAACAATTGCCTCTTGAAGTATTAATCACTTCAGCCTTCTAAATATGTTAATCCATGTGTGGAAAAAAGCAAAACTGTTGTAATAATTAATCATGACCAAGAAGGTGGAAGAATAACATTTATCCTCATTAGTTGAACTATATGAAGGGACCAGTAATGATAGTCAGTGACCGCTTAACACACAAAGATGATGCATTCCTGAAAACCTCAATGTTAACCAAATGTACGATAAATGAACTCTGACTACATTATTATCGTACTGCCTCAACACAATACCTTAGTTTGGTGTTCAGCAGAGGGCAGGAGAGTGAGAGTTTGGCTTCAAAATGTGACCCAACATCCCACTCGTCTTACCATGGTGATGCACGTGTCTTTCACTACTATGTGCTGGGTTCTATTTCCTGTCCAGGACAGACATGAGAAGGGCATCATAGTGTTAACCTACCAAACTTGGCTGGTTTTCTCATGGTACTCCGGTTTCGTTCTGAAGGTTGTAACAAAGAACAGACCAACCGAACAGCTAGTAAGCTGATAAGTGGAGATGGTGGTGGAGGGCAACTGGATCAAAGGGACTCAGATCTTGACAGTGTTACTTGCAATAAAAAATATTATTCTAGATGGCCAACCTAGATTGTGTAATTTGATACTGAAACATGTAAAGCTATTTTTCATATAGGCAGACTCTGCCATGGGGTAACTTAGCAGTTGTATGAGTGTCACAGGTCACTTGTCAATGACCACAAACCCATAAAACAAGCTCTTACAACTCTCTGGACAATGTTAGTTCATCTATATTCTACATTTCACAAAGTATTAATTACTCACCAGCAAATTCCAATAACTTGTCCGGAATAAATATTTCCTCTTCTTTAAAAGTGTTGAGGTACATGGAGGCAAACTGCAGGATTCCCTCCATCAGCTTGGCATTATAAGGCTCAGATGGTTCCTACCAACATTATCGGGGTTAAGTATATATTACACGATTAAATAAAATCAAATACGTAAACCTTTCGGTATTATGTACAGTCGTAAATAAAAATTGGCCCCCATGGTGACACCAAGTAGCATGAATGAATCTCCTGGTGTGGGTGTGCTGTTTTGTCTTACATGGAGTCAATGCTGCTACAGCTTGGAAGGCAAAGGGAGGGGGCAAAATATTATTCATAACTGTACAGTGTAGGTTATGTATCTATGCTAGTGTGCCGAGTAGTAACCTTGTAAATAAGCTACTGTGCCGAGTAGCATTTATATATGTAATTACGTGGCAACACTGCACGTGTTATGTGGCAACATTGCCCCGAGGCTGCCATATGGCAAGGCAGTCTCAGTCTGACTCCGTGGGCCGTGCATGGCACACGCTAGTCACCACTTGTATTTCTCCTATCCGTTAATAAATGGACTTCAGTGTTACCCGGTGTTTCCCTACCCATCACTGCCTTCCTCAGGGAACATTTGGAACCTTCATGGCGCAGTGAGTAGGATCTGTGGACTTACAAGTGCATGAACAATGCCGACGGTTACATCTGCCGGCGATGTGCGCGTCGACTAGTGTGTTGTGTTGCATTTCGCCGCGACGTGCAGTGTTGCGCCGTCACAGTGCTTTTTAGTGACGGTGGCGGTGTTAGTGTCAGTGTATTAGTGTCTAGAGCTGAGAGTTCAGCATTGGCCTCTTTTTTGTGGTACCCACGGAGCACGCAGGCGTACACCCTACTCGTGTGACATCCGGGGAGACACGGACGGTCTTGCCTCCGTGAGCCACCACCACGTTCTGCTCTCTGAGAGACACACGCACACGCACGCACGCACAGAACAGTGGACTCTATGCATTATTCTGCGCTGTTTATGTCATAATATGTGGTTCGAGCTGATGCGGCGCCACTTTATATACTAAACACCGCAGTTCAAGCATTCTAAGATGGGCGGTAAGAAGGGACAACGTCAAGACGGGAGACACGACTCCCCACCACCTTCTCCTCTACCGGGCACAGATGGAGCTTCTGCGCCCACCGCCCCTCATCCTTCACCTACAGCGACGGACATTGCCACAATTCTGAGGTGGATGGATCACAGGGACCAGAGACGCAGGGAGATGGAACTTCAGAGGGAGGAGACACGAAGAGAGGAGGAAAAGGCGCGCTTTGATGCAATATTGGCGACCCTAACCCACCCTCCCTCACTCGCACACCAAGGCGCCAGTACCATCCCTCCTCCACCACACCAGCATCCTCCAGGTACTCTTGCTACTCTAACAGCTCCCAAAGCATCTGTTCAACCCCCACCCGCCCTCTCACCAGACGTCACGTTTCAGCTTTTTCGTGAGTGAAGGCGGCGTTGGACAGATTACTCCACGATGGTGGACCTTGACAGCATGCCTCTAAACAAACAGCTCATCCAACTGCGGATGTGTTTGTCGCTGGAGACAGAGTTTTGGAGCACACGTTGCAAGTGCCTCCCGATTCTACCTCTTCAGTGACGGATGTGCTCGACCTTTTTCAGGAGCATATTAAAGGTCGGAATAACGAGGCTTTGCGTCGCCGCGCCTTCACCAGCTGCAAGCAGGCGGAGAATGAATCCTTTGAAGACTTTTTTGTACGCTTGAAGAGTTTGTCTTGTCAGAGGAGATCGACGTCTGCAAGGCGCACAGCCGGGAATGTGAGGAAGCCTGGATCAAGCATGGGATCTTGACAGGTGTCAGGCAAGAAGAGTTGGTGCAGCGACTCATCCCCCTGGACACTTCCTCCACACTCCAGGTGGTAGTAACTGAATGTCGGTCATACGAGGCCACCAAGTCCGCCACCTCTGCATTATGGGCCCCACCTGCTGTGAGAGCTATCTCACAGTACAAGAAGGGTAAGAAGGCGCCCAACAACGTGAAGGCTGCTGCACGTTCTTCCACGCCCCCGCCAAGTGCTTCCTGTGGAAAGCAGCATGGCCCCCAAGACATGCCCAGCCGCCGACGCACTGTGTCGTGGATGTGACCGTAAGGGCCACTGGTCTAACACAGACAGGTGCCCTGCACGAGGCCGCAAGTGTCAGGCCTGTGGTCGCTATGGACACTACGACAAGTGCTGCCGGCAACCCAAGCCCAAAAGCCCGAGACGAGGAGGAAAGCAGCGCACTTCTCTCGGGGTGGTTCGCACGCAGCCCCCTTCAGATGGCCCACGTAGCCCCAAGCAGCAGCTGAGTCACATCAGGAGGGTGGAATCGACCACACGCCCCAGGGCTACCCCTTCCCCTACCATCGGCGTCGCCGTCACACACGGTGATGTGTCGGGTCACATCGAGGTGATACCGGACACCGGCGCTGATACTACGGTGATAGGCCTGAAGCACCTCCAGAAACTGGTCCTCACCAAACGCGGCCTGGGACCACCGCCGCAGCTGCAGTACTACAATGCAGACGGTTCCCAGATGCCGGACGCCGTGGGCTCCTTTCAAGCGGAGATCACTTACGGCGACAGGCCGTGTCACGGATGGATCGATGTGCAGCCTACTCTCGCTACACCCTTGTTGTCGTGGGAGCACTGCAAGGAGTTAGGTGTGGTGCCCAGAGACTTTCCTGACCAGATCCCAGCTGCTCGGTACACCGCCAGCAGGGTGTGTGAATCAACGAGCGACGCGCCTGGCGCTGCTGCACAGAGCTGCCCAGAACCCGCGTCCACTCCCACCCACACAGGACGCTCCCCTGCCCAGATCCTGTATGGTCACCCTCTCCGCTCTTGCGTTCCTGCACACGCCAAGGCCGCCAACGCCTTTGTGAAGGAGTGGCAGACCAGAGCCGAGAGCTGCGACCACCGCGCCGCTACGAGTGCCCAGGACGCCAAGGCTCGGTATGACGACCGTGCCTGCCCTCTTCAGCCACTGGAGATTGGTGCCCTTGTCTGCGTCCAGGACCCGACGACGACACGTTGGGACAAGGTGAGCATAGTGATGGGCGTCGGCCGGTCGCGGGACTACAAGGTCAGGATGCCGAGCGGCCGTGTCTGGTGGAGGAACCGCCGCTTCCTCCGGCCAGTCCCACCCCCTGCTGCTGGCCCCCTGACCGAGGACGAGTCCCCTACACCTCACGAGGATCCGTCCCACAGTGCACCTCGACGCTTGGAGCGACTTAGGACTAAGAAGTCCGCTCAAGACAAAGACTACGAGTGTGAGGGGGGGAGGGAGATGTAGGTTATGTATCTATGCTACTGTGCCAAGTAGCAAACTTGTAAATAAGCTACTGTGCCGAGTAGCATTTATATATGTAATTACGTGGCAACACTGCACGTGTTATGTGGCAACATTGCCCCGAGGCTGCCATATGGCAAGGCAGTCTCAGTCTGACTCCGTGGGCCGTGCATGGCACACGCTAGTCACCACTTGGATTTCTCCTATCCGTTATTAAATGGACTTCAGTGTTACCCGGTGTTTCCCTACCCATCACTGCCTTCCACAGGGAACACTTGGAACCTTCATACAGTATAGCCTCTTCAACTTCCAACTGTTAGTCTGCATTGTCAATTCACACTCTCCGTGCGGTGTGAACCCTGGGAGTATCGATTCATGGATCTGAAGCATTCACAATTGATCAGGAGAGGGGGCCAGAGGATGACTGGGGCCGGTGGGTGATGGGGAAATACAGGGACTGAGGAGGGTCAGAGTGTAGGGGGTGGGAAAGAGTTAGGAGTAGTTACACCATGCAGAATACATTAAACAAGGATATAAATAATAGGACAAAACATAAATTATGAGAAGAATATTTTACTGCATATTAGGGTGATATTCCCAGGTTGAGCTACAGGTCTGAACCACTTTACACAAGAACATAAGGATTCTGCAATAAGCCGGTTGGCCTGTGCATGGCAGCTCCTGTCGAGTTCCTACCACTCCCTATCATCCATGAATATATCCAGCCTCCTTTTGAAACTTTCCAGCGTTCCAGCACTTACTACAAAGTTGATAAGCGTGTTCCACTCGTCCACCACCCTATTTGTAAGCCAGTTCCTTCCTATCTCCCTCCTAAACCTAAACTTATCCAACTTAAATCCGTTGTTCCAAGTCCTATCCTGCTCGGATATTATAAGAACTTTGTCTATATCACCTTTATTGATTCCTTTCACCCACTTGAATACTTCTATCATATCTCCCCGCACTCTTCGTCTTTCTAGGGAATGCAATTTTAGTTTCTTTAACCTATCCTGATATGAAAGGTTTCTAAGTCCCGGAATCATTTTCGTCATTCTTCGCTGCACCGACTCTAGTGAATTGTTATCCATTCTATAATAAGGGCACCGGAACTGAACCGCATAATCGAGGTGCGGCCTGACTAACGCAAGATATAGTTGCAATACGACCTCTGCACTCTTATTACTTACACTTCTAGATATAAAACCCAATACTCTGTTTGCCTTATTTCGAACATTAACGCACGGTTTTCTAGGCCGTAGGTTTGGGCTTACAAGTACCCCAAGGTCTCTTTCACAAGTCGACTTCTCTAGGTTGATGTTGTTAAGGCTGTATACATTGACAGTATTTGTTCTTCCAATATTAAGTACGCTGCACTTGCTGGTGTAGAATTTCATTTGCCATTTTTCAGACCACCCCTGCAGTTTATTTAGATCCTCCTGTAATTCATTTGCATCCTGCCCCAAATTAATCTGCCGCCCTATTTTAGTGTCATCCGCAAACTTGCTTATGTCACTGCTGATCCCAGTTTCTAGATCGTTTATGTAGATTATGAACAGGAGTGGGCCTAGTACTGACCCCTGGGGAACCCCACTGGCTACACGACCCCACTCAGACTGAACACCATCTATGCTGACCCTCTGTGTTCTATCGGTGAGTCATGATTTTATCCAATTTAAAACTTCCCCTCGATACCATGAGCCTTAATTTTTCTCAGAAGCCTCTGATGCGGTACTCGGTCAAGTGCTTTGCTAAAGTCTAAGTAAATAATATCGTAATTTTCGTCATTATCTACTACCTCGAAGACTTTCCTAAAAAATGTCAGCAGATTTGTTAGACAAGATTTTTCCTTTGTAAACCCATGTTGAGAGTCGTAGATTAATTTGCTTTTCTCTAAATGCGATCGGATGTTATCTGCTATAATTGATTCAAGAAATTTCCCCACAACTGACGTCAAACTGATCGGCCGGTAATTTGACGCTGATGCTGTCTCCCTTTCTGAATATGGGTACTACATTTGCCTGTTTCCACATGTCTGGCACAAGTCCGGTGTCTAATGATTTTGTAAATAAGCTTACGAGGGGTCCGCTAATATGTTCCCTACACTCTTTCAAGACTCCAGGGAAAATTTCATCCGGCCCTGGGGATTTCGTTTTTAGTATATTTATCTTCTTAAGAACATCCTCTTTTCTGATAGTGATTTTCTTTAATTTCTCTTCTTCCTTTCCCTTAAATATCAGTTCCACCTCTGGAATTTCATCGTGAATTTCCTCTGTGAAAACTGATAAGAAGTACTTGTTCAATGCTTTGCTTATTTCTTCACTGCCATTTATCACTTCTCCCCTCCCTGACTTTAAAGGCCCAACTTTGTCCTTGACCTTTGTTCTATATACCTGGAAAAATCCCTTGGGATTCGCCTTGGATTATCTTGCTATTTTGATTTCATAGTCTCTTTGCTTTCCTTACATTTTTCTTAACATTCCTAGATAGTGCATTATACCTGTTTCTGAGCTGCTTCTCTCCTCCCTTTAATTTCTTATATATTCCTTTCTTTATTCCAAAATTTTTCTGTATGGTATATTTTGTTCTTGTGCTTTATGTAGTATACTATTGAATATATTATTGTCATGATCAATTGTTGTTTCATCTATGACCTCACCCCTTCCTACTGGGGATTGACGTGACTGTTCCCAGGTGACCTCACCTAGGTACCTTTTTAACTCTTGATAATACGCCAACCGAAAGTTTGGGACTCTGACCATATTGTCATTGTTTATCGTTTCCCAATTTAGAGTGAACCTGATTTATCTGTGATCACTGTTACCTAGTTCTTCCCCTACTGTGATATCTGATATTTTCTTTATTTGTTCATACTAGGTCTAATATATTGTCACCTCTATTAGGTTCTGTAATTAGTCGTTTCAAAAAATTGTCCTGTACTGCGTCTAGGAAGTCTTCAGATTCAGTCACCTACAATGTTGTCCCAGTCAATATTTCTGAAGTTGAAATCCCCCATAATGCACAGGTTTTGCTGCCCTCCTCATTTCCTGCCATATGGGCTGAGCTACTTCTTTGCCCAGACTTGGGGGGCCTGTAAATCACTCCCATAATTAGTTTTTCTCTTCCTTCCGTGATTTCTAACCATACAGACTTATTTATACAACATTTTAATGTATCCTTGACGAAGAGTGCGACCCCTTCCTACCTTCCCTATCCTTGTGAAAAATGTTGTACCCTTCTATGTGGTACTCTGATAAAAAAAATTTGTTCGCCAGATTCATCCAAGTTTCGGTGATTGCTATGACGTCTACATTCTCGGTACATACAACCGCTCTCAGCAAGTCTATTTTATTTCTAACGCTCCTACTGTTTGTATAGTATACATTTAAGCCTACCCTTCCCTGGTCCTGTTTTACCCCTTGTCCTGAGTAACTAATTTTACTTCCCAGGACCTGCTTGTTTTTTGACTCCCACTTTCCCCGACCTCTCTCTACTGGCGAAACCCCCCCTTTGGAGTGACAATTTCACGCTCCAGGGATGCAGACAACGTCTTTACCCCCGCACGAGACAAGTGTACTCCGTCACGACTGTACAGGTAGTCGTTGCCATAGAATCGTTGCCAGCTATCAATGAATGCCCAACCATTGTTTGCACAATGTTTTTCCAGTCGGCAATTTATAGCAATTGCCCTGGACAGCCATTCACGACCAACCCCTCTTCTAGGGGGATCCCTCCCCTATCTCTAATCTTCCCCAGCGCCTCCCTATACCTCTTGAAAATTTCCTCACTCCTAACCTTTCCTATGTCGTTTCCTCCGACACTAAGACACACTACTGGATTGGTACCCTCCCCTGACAAAACCCTATCTCTCCTCTCAGCTACATGACCTATCCCAGCCCCAGGAAAACACACCCTAGTCCAACGTTTCCTATCTCTGTCCAGAATTGACAAGATAATATGCAACTGTGATAACACACCTCCCCCCCTCCCAAGTTGCACACACATGCATCGGTCATGCAGCAGTCCTCCATGTCCGTCCTTCATTCCTTAAACCTAAGCAACTCTCACTTACTTCATGGGTGAGAGGTGGAAGGGCTGGGGCCTCTACATATGGTGTAGTTAACGACGGGGATGACCTAGTGAATAATGGATGCATTGTAATCTAATTACACAAGCATCGTCATTGTAATAGTGTAATGAACAATAAAAACATATCCAGGAAGGTGTCAAACAATTAATTTAGAAAACAATACAGTATAACCTCAGATGTGTTGTCTAATGGTAGACCCTGCTGCCACATGACATTACAAAAATTGTGACCAAGTCACAGGTTGCTAATCTGAATTTCTTCCTCATTTACACACAATTGCAGGGTCTCAATTGCTCTTACTTGACAACACAACATTGACATGTATCATTTCTCATTATTAATCTTTTTTTTCTTTTCTTTTTTTTACGGTCATTTATTATTATTATATTATATCTTTATTTAATTTTTTTGAGTAATTTTTTATTAATTATAATTATTATTATTTTGCCCCCAGGCCCTGATGTGGGTCATTGACCTGTGCCCTGGTGGGCTAATGTAAAAAAAATCTGGCATTTAACCATCCAAGACTCAAGCAACCAAATTTTTTTGGTGTGATCAATATCCAGTAAGTAAAGTCTTATCACATTTAAAAAATCAAGAAAATCGGTTTGAATATGGCGCCGCTTCGTCCATGGTTTCCTTTCTGGCCACAGAGGTGCTGTGTGTAACATCCATGTTGGCCAAACACACTGGGCACTGCCATTACAGTGCCCTTAATGAAGAAAAACTAGTTTTAGTGGAGTCTTAAGGAACTTTAGTGTTTAAGGAACTTAGCAAGCCTGATAAAGAGTAGTGAATTAAATGATTACTGTACCCATATTTACTCAAGAACACCATCACCACAAACTACGCCCATGATAAGGCCTAAAACAATTGACATATTTCTATCATCATTTCTGGTTTCATATGCCTCATTTATTGAGTGGCTTTCACACGCATTTAGTTATAGGGGGAACATTGAAATTTGCATAATGAATATATAACATCCATAAAATAAGTTGTACATGCACAAAGAAAAGCTTTTGTAAAGGAACTATTCGTATTTGGAAATGTATGCGTGTTGCTAAAACATTGAAGAAATTGGAAAGGGCAATCCTCCTCACATGGCACTGGAACCTTACCCTCCCCTATGGCCGAAGTGTTGGTCGGCAATTTATATTGAATAATCTCCCTACCTATGATTTTAACAACTGTCCAAATAATGTTTTAGGCATCAAGTTCAACCAAGGTTATAAACATGCTGATATTGTTTCTCAACAACTTGTCACTATTCACAGTGAATATATATGAGGTTTAGTAGACAACCAATCGCAGGTAAACTGGGGTGTTTTATGTCTACCGGGATTGAGAGTGGCAAAGGTGTACCAGGTATACAAAGATGGGAAGAGACTGCAAACTTGACACAACTGGTTATGTATGATCACACACTGTATGATAATAATATATTGTACTCATTAACACTCACAGGATTCACACAGCACGGTGAGTGTAGATTGACAATACTGACTAACAGTTTGAAGTGGAAGAGATTGTACATTTATAATTTCTTCCATACTTTCACTCACTACAAGCTCTTCCATCAGTTGTTTTAGCATACAGACCATTATATCAAGGTTTATAGATTTGAAACCTTCATATAATGGACTATACCTGTTCATTAGTTTGATGTCTGTTAATTGGAGATTTTACTGAAATAACTGGTGTTTGAATATTATATATCATCCAACAAGCTTCAACTTTCTCAAAATAAAACTGAACTTACCTTAATCGGTAGATATTGATGGCTCTGGCTGGCCGATCCTTCAATTTGTGGTGGATCTTGACAGCTCTGGCTGACTGATCCATCCTTCTGTGGCGGGCCTTTTCTTTCTTCATCGGGAGGCTGGTCAGGCTCCACCACGTCTCCCTCAGGTACATTATCCTCCACTAATTTTAAAAGTTGAACATCAGTCCAAGAATAAAGACTGACCCATATTTGTTCCTTTTGTTTGCGATTTAACTCAGCGAGAACTTCTTGTAGATCAACAGTGCTACGTTTACTTCCCTGACACAAAGTATAAAATAATTAGACAAAAATAGAGGTAAAATTATCGTTTCGGTCATCCAGCAATTTTAGGGGAATTTAAGTTTTGGAATCAGTAGTTTGAGAATTCTAAGACACCTTTATTCTACAGCATTTCTTCTGTTTGTGATTACTTTCAGAGAAAATAGCAAAAAATAGGGTTTGGGTTGGGAAAAATCACAAAAAGTAGTAATTTGTGATAGAACTGAATGTCAGAATAATCCAAAACCTAACCTTGAACCTCACCTTAATTAGACTCAGAAGACTCCGAGTTAGGGTCATGAGATCCTTCTCCTCGTCACCCACAGGTCGCACTGCCTAGCACCTCTTTCTCTGGGGGAGCCTACTGGTATACCAAGCTGTGATTGGTTGATCCAAAATCATATCAACCAATCAATGTCCAGAGAACAACTGCGCATGTGTAATGAGGATAGTAACCAATAAGCGAACACAGAGGAGCTCTCTTGGACGATTGAAACAATAACAAGAACTTGGAAAAAATAAGAAGATTTCCAACAATTTATTGCAATTTTCTCTGAAAGTAATAATGAACAGAAGAAATGCTATTGAAGAATAGTGTCTTAGAATTTTCTAAACTACTGATTCCAAAACTTAAAATCCTAAAAATTGCTGGATGACTGAAAAGATAACACCAAAATAGAAAATACAAGTCAACACCACAAGCTGATATAGTAGTGGAAACATATAGTACATGTATCCTTGATAATCGTTGAGGTTAGGTTCCAGAAAACTACCGTGATAAGCAAAAGTGTACATTTGAAACACAACATAAGGGAAAAATTAGTTTTGTCCAACGACCCCAAAGATGCATCCCTAAACTGACCAAAATATACCCCCAAAAACGTGTAGGCGCACTAAAGATATAATACTAGTAACATATATTTACTAATTAATGAATAAAAAATAAAAAATCGACAGTACTGTACAATATTGTATTATCAATGAAAGTCACAGTAGAATGAGAGGCAGTGTCTCAGTGATATGCAGTGGGTGGGAGGGAGAAATGTGGGAGGGATATTGTGCAGTGGACATCGTGCTAATCTGCTCTGGTGATAAAGGAGGTAGTGGTGATGATCATGGAGCTGGTGCTAGAGGGAGAGAATAAGTGGCGAGGAGATGACGAGTCACTCAGTTTGTTTGGAAACACTGACTGCCACACTGCCAGACACAACAGAACAGCTGATGTCCACCCACAAAAATTGATTGTACAGTAAGTCCTCGCTTAACGTCGGGCCGCTTTAAGTTGTTTCGGTACTGTGTCGCTAAACTTTAGAGACCAAAAATTCGTTTAACGTCCCTGTGACTCGGTCCAACGTCGTTTTGCGTCATCATGGACTACTTTTTTCAGCGGTTCACCCTCTTTCATCTGGCAGGGGAACGTCACTGCGTCCCCAAGCACTGCCAGTCTTTGTTAGGCTTCCACAGTATTCTTGAGTGTTTAAGTGTTTTTGCTCTTAATAGTGTACTGTAACCATTCAAAATGGCTTCCAAGTGCCCATCAAGTGCTACTGATGCTAGTGTTGTGAACAAGCAACGTAAGACCATTAGCCTTGCTACAAA
>NW_024718998.1:0-19642 GCF_018991925.1 Homarus americanus | reverse complement strand
CCTGAAGTCAATCTAGGTGCCAAGACCCTCACTGATCTCATAGATCTGGATAACATCCAGGCTGGCAGTGAGCCCCTCTTACCTGCAGCCTCACCAATGTTCAAGTCAGAGCTTTCCTGGACAACCCCATGCATGTCCCTGCCTGGCCCTCGCACACCCAGAGTATAGAGCGTTGTGTACAGCAAGTGAGCGAGGCCAGCAGTCACGTGTACAGCCAGGAGAGGAGGGAAGGCTACATCCGAGCTCAGGTGGTCAACAGGGAGGTGATGAGTAGAAACAGAAGCAAGAAAGACATGTTCTCTATGGTGTGCAGCAACAACGGGTCGTAGTAGTAAAACCGGTTTTTGTATTTGATGATTTTGTTTTCTAAAGGAATATTAAATTTAATAAATGTGTCAAGATCATTCGTTTCACTATTCTGGATCATTTTCATCCTAATAAATTAACCTGATACATTTACTTTACTTTAAATAAGCTATTTAGTGGTGTTGGTAAAAGGGTGGGAATACTGAATTTTCATAAGATTTCAAATTAAAATTTACCTAGCAAAAAATAAAAACTTTTCAAATCTGAAGATATCACATGATTCTGCACATAGAACTACACCATTAATACCATGGGCCGATTTTCCAAACTCAAAAAAAAAAATTCGCCTCCGTATGACACACCCTAATCCCCAATAACCCCTTAGATGAAGGTACCAAGAAAGACCTTCTTCGGGAGGCGCTCGCCGTGGATTCCCAAACCCTGCTGGTCGTCTCGGCTTCACCACCGATGTTGAAGACTCTTGAAGCAGATTCGTCTGATTTTTTGTTATGGTGATTTGGGACAGTTGATGGGTAGGGAGAAGATTAATTTTGGGAATTGATGGGTAGAGGGGAAGGCTGCTAATTTTGTCCAGTCATAAGAGAAAATTGATTTTGGAAACTTATGGATTGGGAAAAGGTTGATTATAGAAAGTTATGGCTCGGGAGAAGACTTATTGGGGAAAGTTATAGGTGGAAAGAAGATAGATCATAGAAAATTACAGTAGGGTTGTACAAGAAAAAACGAAAGACAAAATAACATATAAATTGAAGAAAAAACAGAAACAAGAAGATATATTGGATTGATTTCTGAAATAGGCCAGAAAGGTGTGATCAAAATACCGTATAGAAAAAGGAGGAAAGCAACAGGAGAAAACGTGGAGGAAAAGATAAATGGAATTAAGAATACAGAGGATAATAAATGGAACGGATCAAGATAAAGAGCAAGATGTGGTGAGAATATAAAAGCAATGAGCAAATTAAAATTGAGGTTAAGAAAAGTAGGAAGAAAGAGCATGTACAGAAGATGTATTAAATAATACACTTTAGGGACGAGAGAGAGTGAGTTTAATAAATCTGTCAAGTTGACGGAAATCAGAGTAAGGCTGGGGTGTACGGGAGAAGAGGGAGAGTAAATCTAGCGTATGGGACGAGGGAGGAGAGGTTAAGTTAAAGGGTAAAAATTCTGTATGGTATGTTTTGAAGGAGGAGGAGGAGGAGAAAGTGAACATGGTGGAGGTAATACAGTAAGAACTGTATTGGGGGAGGAGGGAGACGCAGGAGTACAATGACTAGTGGTCACGTTAGGTTGTTTTGCGTTAATTGATCTAACCTTCGTTCTTGATACTTATATACTTATACCAAATTCCAAACAACTTTATTTGGCTGTGTTTAGTGAACCTATTTTACACGTGTACACGTCCGGCAGTATGTACAGTCAGCCAAAGATGCATCGACCTCACCCTGGATCTCGTACTCGTAATTTTACCTGGCAATACTTGGTAAAGTATGACTGTATGTAAAGGTGATTGTTACTGGTGGATCTATTTTCTGCTGTATCACAATAAGGATAAATGTAAGACAATCCAAAGGTAAAATTTTTTAAATAATAAACTATTATCATTATTTAAGATCTTGTGGCAGGCCTGGATGAAGTCGAGTTGCCAATTCATTGATCTAATTTCTTCATTATTTAGGCAAATATACTAACGTTTAGAAACATTTCGTGATCTGAAATAAAGATGGTGATTAGTTTATTTACTATCATAACAGAGCCAAAACATAACTAAATTAAGTACCCTAGCTTAGTTGACGATAGTAGCGATATTATTCGTTTACAGTGGTATCATATATATATATATCATGTAGATCCACAAAGGAAACGTTGATAAGATAATATTGATACAATCACAGAAGCATCCAACACATTAGTCTATGGTTTCTACCGTTCATCATCACGAGCCCATCTACAAGCTTTGGGAGAAGCTTCTGCACCATCCTCGAGAGTGTCTCTGGCTTGTACCCGAAATCCCACGTTCGACACTACAACCGCATCCAGCCCATACAACCAAGTACTGATCGTTATAAGAACAGCCCAGTCCCAACCATTGTAAAAATTATCAATAACTCGTAGTTAAACCAGTGTGTTCACTCCCTGCCAACCTTACTACTGTATGTTGCTAGTATGCTGAAATCCCCCCCCCCCTCCTTGTTATTATAAATCATATTTGTATCACTTCTGTTCCTTGTATATTATTTGTCAATCAAGTGACCCATTTCCCAATTATATAACTGCATAATTTTAGCCTTTTAACTGCTTAATGCTGGGTGTTAAGAAACGCGCTTACACAAACATTTTCCCAGCATCTGTCGTCATTGAATTATTCTTACTACTGTACAACATACGATCTGCTATGGCATTTCTCTTATACACTAAAGCCTAAATCTGGTACACCTTGTCACTTCACACACGCCAGGTCGCCCACTAGCAGCACGTCATTCCCCAGGTATCCTTGCACGCTATGCTCTCCTCTCCCTCGTCCTCTGTTTTTACCGAGTGGCCAAACTCCTCACTTGTAATGAATGATTCTGTTTCGTTCACATTCTCGCTAATGACTGTGGTAACGAGTGCGGGTAACAGGTCCCACAGGACTACCTAATGTGCAGTCAACACACAAAAAAAAACTGTTCAGCACCCCTGGATCTGACGGCCTTCCCAACAATCACTGACTGAGGGCTGAGGCGAATGTTCATGTGGTAAGTTTGGTACTTTTGTGTAACCAATACCATGTATTCTGTATACCACGTATAATTAATTCAGAGAAATTAACAGGAATACATATAAAACCCGTGTTGTTCAGAATTCTTGGTCTGGTGTCACATTATATAACAACGTAAAGATGCAGACAATTTTGTTGTTGACTGTACATGAGGGATACCCAACGGTCAACGGGTCCAAGTCCTAGTCGGTCTCAACTTAACGTAACCACTGAGACTGCGGTCCAGTTCCAATGGATCGTATGTTTTATTGATTATGGCGAAATCATTTACCAAACTGGGAGGAGAGAAAGGGAAAAAAAAAGGTAGAGAAAGGAATTTGGGGTATATTAGGAAATAATAAGAAATGAACAGAAGAATAATAAGAAGGCGAAGAGGAGAAAAAAAAAGAGGAAAGTGTGCCAGGAGTTCATTTAGGTTATCGTTCTTAAACTGAACTTCACTTTCATGTTCCTCTCTTAAAAAGAAAATAATTGTGTGTAAAGATCGTTGTGGTCATTTCTGGTGCTGGATTTAGTATCATCAAAACATATTATCAATTCAAGTAAACATTTAAATGGAATGTTTTTTTTCTTTTTATCATTAACCTCCGTGAAATCCTGATACTGGAGATGATTACGTCCTTTGGTTATATGATGATTACCTGCAAATCATTATTTTTGTACCGTGATTTATTTTTTACCCTTGATAGTGATCTCTCCAGTACTCTCTCTCTCTCTTTCTCTCTCTCTCATTTCATCTGACGTCGCAACAGTTCGGGTCATGTAACACATGTAACACCTGGAATGTGAGAATGCAGGTCTACACAGCATTGTTCAGACACCTATATTCTCCCGAACTTCCTTTATCCTCAATTGTCCTTTCTCCCCACCCCATACACATACTTCCCAAGATAAGTCTTCCTACGGCCGGCCACCTCCCAAACAGCTCTGTAGCACCTCTTATTCCCCATTTCTTACTTTCTCTCTCTCAACCGTACTTCTCCCAGTGCCATATCTCACTCTGGCGTTCCACATTTCTCAAGTCTCTTCAATCGCTTTATTCCACGTGCAGATCTTGGAAAATAAAGAGGGAATTTTTCTCCCCTGCCTCTGCATTCTCCCAGTCGTCCTGTTGTTTTATATCAATGCCTCCGTGGGTGTGTCAAAAGGGGCTGAGTGAACCACAGCTCCTCCTCTTACTATTACTACTACGGTATTACAACTACTCTCATTCCTACTACTATTGCTACTACAGTATTACACCTACTCTTACTATTATTAATGATACAGCCTTTAATACGACTACTGCACCTCTACCAACTCGTATAAAACTTTCACATTCTTCTCCTCATAATTTTTTTCTTTCCTTTTGGCAACAATAATTTGTCTATTTCTCAAAACATATCCGACATCTCATTTTCCATTCCTCGGTTTGCCAGTAAAAATACTTCACAAATATTTTAAATTCTGACCCCCTACCCCCCCCCCCCAAATACCAATAATACTAATACTAATACTAATACTAATACTAATACTAATACTAATACTAATAATAATAATAATAATAATAATAATAATAATAATAAATGTAAAAGCACTCGGGTCACTATTGTGTCCAAAATTCAGCCTCTTCAGTCGGGGAGCGGTGTTTTAGGAACAAACATATTCTATCGGTTTCTTAGAGATCCCGGTGTCTCCACCCCAAGGCCCTTGGTTGATTATCCTCAGAGCGAACTGTTGCCTTCTCTTCCAAACACAACCATCTCTTACCACACACTCGCATGACCATAGCGTTCTTTATTCTCTTCTCCTTATGTTAATTAATCTTTGGCAAATAAGTTATAATTTATCTTTTCCTCTATCTCTTCCAATAAGCTTCATTCACATCCACGTATTTTACCTACAATTCTTCCGAGAATTAAATTCTCACTTATCTCATTTGTTCCTCTTATTCACTTTGCTTCCAACAGACAGAAAATATGTTAATACATATCAATACAGATTTACTTATACCAGCCACAGGTGTTGTGAGAAAAAAAAAACAGCATCACCAAAAAGATCTTGGCCTGAGTGATGTGTTTATCA
Organism: Homarus americanus; assembly: GCF_018991925.1. NCBI lineage: Eukaryota > Metazoa > Arthropoda > Malacostraca > Decapoda > Nephropidae > Homarus > Homarus americanus. The sequence continues at coordinate 14,493 of NW_024718998.1, read as the reverse complement.
ATACTGTTAAGGAGCTCCTCGTGCAAGCATCTCGCTCGCTACACATATGACTATTCTCATTTTCTTTATTACTGACACTCTCCCATCCACGAGGGGAAAATGAGAATGAAGCAACCAAATAGGGCCATAATGACACTGGTAATGTGAAGTGACCTATAAATAATATATAATCAGCTGCTGTATTATATGATGTGTACGAATTATGATGTACTAAAGCACACTCAATGAATATTGTATTTCCTCAGAACTATACTGTATTTATATCTTGTGTTCAGACCTCTACAGCTGCTCTCTATAAACACGAGAACTCCTGCCATTAAGCCCTCATTCACTACTCACGTCAACCCCGCAATAATTTTCAAGGATTAGCGGCTGAAAGTACGTCCCAGGGCAAAAGGTGTCAAGTAGGTTCGTCTGTCCTCGAAAATGGCCGGGAAACAACTTCAGTGGACGAAGACTTCGCACACTCCCTCGCAATAAAACTGGCCTCCCACTGTTAACTACACTGTGGTGTTGTCACTGTAGATTGGATGAGTTGAAATAGGAAGGTAAACCCATGATGGTGGCCATAAGACATGTTATACGAGGAAGAGCGCGTCCTCTAGATGGTGGGGCAGGATGAGGGGGTCGCTGAAAAAAACACACACACACACACACACACACACACACACACACACACACACACACACACACACACACACACACACACACACACACACACACACACACACACACACACACACACACACACACACACACACACACACACACACACACACACACACACACACACACACACACACACACACACACACACACACACACACACACACACACACACACACACACACACACACACACACACACACACACACACACACACACACACACACACACACACACACACACACACACACACACACACACACACACACACACACACACACACACACACACACACACACACACACACCTGGCAAAGGTCCAGGACAGGTTCCAACGATGCTGGCTCTCAATATGGAGACAAGTGAGGCAGGAGACCTTATGAGATACCCCCGTCACAGCCTCTAATAACCCATGCCGACCGTCACAACACCCTCCTACCTTACCTGCACCATTTACCATATACAAAACAAAAACTAATATATATTTCATATCCTTTATACAAATATAACTTTGGGAAGGTGTTAAAAACATTATAATAGTATACTAAATTAAAATATGTCAAAGGTTCAGAATAATATGGAGTCATGTGATCACTAAAATATATGGTATTGTTTGACGATCTTTATGTTGTTTTAACAGTATCGTACACCTAGTCAGCATCTACTTTTCATCCTGCCCTAACTCACCGACGACTGATACTTTTACAGACAGTACTTAGTTTATTGATAATGTCGAATATTCTTTGGTAATCTTGCTAGACTAATGCACAACCATTACCATTAACATTTTAGCGTTCCTTAATGATACTAGGAATAGCTTTATTTTCCGACATTATTTTCATTCGTGTGATTTAAACTCTGAAGATCAACTAGTGTACAAAGGCAAAATATGAAATTGATCAATACAGAAGGCGAGACAAAATACATCAGCTTAATATTATTCTCTAATTTCGATTGTTAAGACATAGCGTTAATTTTCTTTTGCGTGGTATCATAATCAACACGTAGCCGACACTGTGGCCGAGATAACACAAGCCACAGACAGTATAAAAGTGACCACACAAGAGAGACAGTTCGCAACACTCTCTGGCAGGAACCTCTGTCTGAACAGCGTCTTGGGCAATATTACCACGCGGGAACTTATGTACCAGCTGTCTCCTAACTGTCAGGTCTCCTGCGATAACCAGTAGCATTATCGTGTACTCAAGGGGGAAGTGTAAGCCGTAACAAGCTCGGGGCGTCACCTCCAGTGGTTGTCCTTCCTGGCTAATTTGAATAACAAGAAGGGAGGTTCTGCATTTATTTACAGAGGTCACATGGAGGGCCACCATGAAGGTTCAGTATGAAAGTGTAACAACTAGACTTCCTTACACATGATAGTAACGCATGGGTTGTTTGGACATATCGTAACTACTCGAGTCTGATCAGTTCCAAATGACAGCCTTACAAACACATGCACCTTGCGTATTTCACACTGAACACTGCCCACTCATTAATGTAATCAATCAATTTACAAACCAATACATTTCAAACTTAAAATCTTAACCATTATAACACACTCTTCCATAACAGAGGTGTACATTCCTTCATATTTAACACTCACTCAGTCATGAGCTCCATGTGTGTACGGAGTCCCTCGGGTACCACAGCAGTTCTTCTCTATTTACATGGATTCATCGTATACTCCTCCGGCTCAACTGTTACCTCAAATCTTTCATTAAGACATCGCTCCGTCTCGTCTTTGGCCGGGGCCCCCCTCAGTCGTCTCCTGATCCACCTTGCATTGATAGTTCCTCCTTCCAGGTTCTCAACATGTACCCACTCCAGTAAAGGCTTTTGTAATCAGTAATTATATATATATATATATATATATTTATTTATCTCATGGCCACCACTAGAGGTGGACAAACCGAGAGATAGAGGCCAGTCGTCTATGTAGGATCCCTCCATTGTTCTTGATAATATTGTCAGGGCTGTTTCGACACCCAGTACTGTTGTTGATTCCACAGCTTGGGCTGGTAGACTGCTCCAAAGGTCTACCACCACCCGTGTGAAACAAATTTTCCTTATATTCGTTCAGAATGATAACTTAACGAGCGTGTAATGTCCTCTTGTGTTGATGGTGCGTGACATCACAAAGAAATGTCTTAGGTTCACGTTTTCCATCACTTTCGGGATTTTGAATGTTTCAATGAGATCTGCTCTATTGTGCTATGTCTGAAGGGGTGTTAGTCCTAAGCACCTCAGTCTACTTGGATAATCGAGATGGCATAGTTCCGGAAACCTCCTTAGTCGCTCTGTTGCACCTTTTCTAGGGATGTTAAATCTTTATAGTACCGCGTTAAGAGCAATTTATTATATACTAGCACAGAGGCAGATGTCTTGACAAATATAAGTAAAATAAAACTTGAAGGTAATGGAAATACAAAATTTTCTTCCAGCTCAGGGTGTCCTCTGCTCCAACCCTGCCTCAGCCACGGGTTTACATCAGAGCCAAGACACGTGCGCCACACTTATAGTTCGTCAGTATCATCATTCAACACTAAGTATTTCCCAACGTTAGACTGTGCCGAATGCGAGAGGAAAAAAAATGTCAATTCCATATACGATAAACGTAATAATTGGCCACTCTGATCACGAGTACCAATTATTGGCTCCAAATAACAACCCTGTTAACAATGGCTGAGGCAATTCCGCGGAGGATAGTGGAGTATCAACGTGTCATGGGAATCGAGAAATTAAATGAGCCCAGGTATCACAGGAGGGCCAGATTACCGAGTGGCTCAAAAACCATTTAATAGTAAAGAAACAAGGTGGCTCACAGTGTCTTGGCTCAACGAGAATAACGGACGAAGAAACAGAAAAACAATTGACGCAAAAACAAAGAAAATATGCAATAAAATATCAGTCAACAATAAACCACAGATAATATAAAATATATAAAGAGAAGGAGGCATCATATTATGTACCAGAGTTACCTTATCTACTACCATCACAACTAATATTACCACCACTACTAATACTACCACCATTATTACTAATTTTAGTCCGACACCACTACTTCTACCGATTCCATTACTGCTACTCTACTGCCTTTACAATTACCACTTCTTCAACTATTATCACGGTTACCCCAAATACCAATATGATCACTACTACTCCATTCACCAATACCACCATTGCTCCTATTATTAGCTCATAACTACCATTACTACTAATACTATTACTGTTTCTACTACCATGGCTACTTCTATCACCACCACTATTACTACTACTACTACTACTACAACTACTACTACCACCACCGTAACAGGACACCTGAATTACATTTTTATTATGCTTCTCCGTCTTATAGCTATTATGTCCCCAACACCATTGTCACAACAGGATCGTCTGAAGTGTTTTTGTCATCATGTAACAGTAACCCATGGCTCTATGTTACCCTATAACCCACGATACCATGACAATATGTCCTATAATATAATGATACAATATCACCCCATGGTGCCACGTTAGGTAATCAATATTATTATAACATCTCCAAGGCATTATGTTTGCAAAAACTTCCAGGGTATTACGTTACATTGAAGTCCATGTAAACCACGTAATAATGTCACATATTACGTTACATGGTCATACACGTAACTAGGTATCACTTACCCCAGGGAACTATGTTACAAAGTCATACACGTAACTAAGTCTCGCTAACCCCAGGATGTTACGTTGCATGGTCATACACGTAACTATGTATGGCTAACCCCAGGGTGCTACGTTACAGGATCGTATATAATATCAGGGTCCAGCTGCGCCAAGACACGAGCGGCTGAGCCCAATAATCAGTATGCAAAACAGGCCGTCGCACCATCCAGCCCCGAACAAAACAATATTTCCCGCGTCGACACCAAAATATCATCAGCAATGGTGTGTTTATTAAATGTTGGGATGGCAGCCCAGTCTCAGGCATGGGACAAATAACAAAAGTTGTAGAGAAGTTAATTTTTTCAATCAAATTATTTTTTTATATTAAAATTTAACGACGGATGAGAGAGAGAGAGAGAGAGAGAGAGAGAGAGAGAGAGCTGTGGTTGGTGATGAGGACGGGCAGTGTTGATAAAGTAAAAAATAAATATAAGGAGAAAAGTGAAGGCAAAAAAAATCCTCTCACAGGCGAAGGAATGAAAGCTTAAAGCTGAACTTCTAAAGGCCGTCAGATGAGAAGGGTAGCAATATAACGGGAGCACCGACTGAGAAGCTAATGGAGGCCAACCACACTAATACTTGCCAGTGTTAAAGGTACGGGAGTGAAGAACGGCACCCGGAACAATGCAATAATAAATAATACAAAAAAAACAAAGGTTTGCCGAGGAAACAATGAGAGTTTAAATAAGAGCAAAAGAGATGGAAACACAAGATGATGAGAGAGAGAGAGAGAGAGAGAGAGAGAGAGAGAGAGAGAGAGAGAGAGAGAGAGAGAGAGAGAGAGCATAACACCACAAGACACGCTGGCCCTCATCATCGTCAGGAAGGTGTACTCAGTCATCAAGAGACACTAATTACCACGAGGAGAAGGACGTTAAGGTGCGAGAGAGGAGAAAATTAGTGTACTTGAGGAATAACATAGAAGCGTGATGTGTAATGAGGTAGTGAAAATAACAGCAGCTGCAGGAATATAGAGGCGGAGAATGTTACTATGGAATGGACTGTGGAGTGTAAAGTGATCAACGACGCTCATCATTCATCTACAGAAAACAATAAATAAACAATTATTTGACGTAAAAGAATGAGATGAATAACTAGGTGTGGATTCGGATCGTCTGAAAAGGATTAATGATCCTTTTACAGCTAAAGAATATTACGTAAATTTAGGTGTTGGATAAGGTTAAGAGAAAAAAGTACCTGCTACACTTTTAGGCTCACAAAAACCTTAACCTACAAAGAATTAGTTATAGATTTTTTATAATAATACTGCTCAATGTTATTATGTGATATAGTTAGTTTTCACTGGTTGGTAGAGGGAGTGAGTGTTGCGTGTGTCACCGAGGGTGTTTTATGTTTTACTAGTGAGAGTGTGGCAGCTAGGGGTGATGCTGTCTTGTTGCACGAGAGAGGAAAAGAATTGTGCAAACTCGTTAGTCGCTTTGGTGAAGTGTGGAGCGCGAGGATGGATGCCGGGAGTAGAAGCAAATAAAACACCCTTCAAATGTTTGTCGAGAGAAATAAAGAAAATCTTGATGTTTTACGACTAAAAAGAAAAAAGATGGAAGCATGCAGCGAATTCAAGGGTAAACAACTATATTCCAACAAGTATGGTATTATCAACGAATATGTCAGTAATGTATAAGTTTTTGAGGAGTTTCGTGAATATTGATTCTTAATACGCTAACATCTACAGCGCTTTCTTAACCCAATGATCAAGGAATTCTTGTGTTGCGTCGTGTTCACTGCACAGCCACAGTGACGAACTGTATGCGTGTATGTGTTCACGAGGAGAGTAAACAGTGGTCCATGAAAGCATAATTCACAAATATTCAGAATATTAAGAAATAAGATGTACTAGTTAGTTATCACGTGGGAAAAAGTACAGATAACTGCATGGATCACATGAGATAATTTGTGATGTAACACGCTGCCCCAGGAGTCACTGGTAAGCAATTGTAGATGTATACCTAACCTTACAGATGGGGAAATGACAGTGAGTACCGAAGACTTATTACTTTGTGTGTGGTGAATTCGGACTGCCCAAAACAGACAGCCAGGTCAATGAGATCCTTTTTTCAGTCACTGCCTGGTTCTCCGTAGTCAAGTTAAGAAGATCAGCGTGTGATAAGTAACACACAGGAGGAAGGTCGGCACTAGCTCCTAACGTTGGAAGGTACGTGGAGGGGAGATGTGAGTTTACAGCTTGAATAATCCATTTTGTTACCGGGAAAAAAGGGAAAAAATCAAGATGTAGGTTGCGTTTGCTTGCGATATCCAAATTATTATTTCCTATTGCACACGGCCTTCATTCATCACACAGTCACCTTACCATGAATAATGCAAACCTGCCAAAACAACTCGGCAAAAACACTGATCTTTAATATTTGCGTGCAAGTCATATCCTGTCATAATTATCAACGCAATATAATGACATATGAATACTGTAATAATAATTTGAGGTTCAGTTTAAGTAATTATAATTGTTGAAGGTAATGCTGTGTACATTAGGTGTTTATGATACGTTAAAGCACCTCTCATTACTCTGTATCTGTTGGTCTTCCGCATTATCTGTAAGTTGCCGAGAGGTGTTTATTATGGAGAATCTGAATTTTCCAAAATTACATTATATACTTCACAAAAAAATAAACCTCATCCTGGGGATAAACATTATATAACATCATAGTAAGGCGCATATATATATATATATATATATATATATATATATATATATATATATATATATATATATATATATATATATATATATATATATATATATATATATATGCTGATAACCACAATGAAAGAAGAAAACAAAGTTGTTGTAATTACATCTTCAGGGTGAGTACAGACTAGAGAGAGTAATACAAATCAAGGTGTATATATACAGAGGAGGGTGAGACCAGGTCCACAATGGTCAGGTATTAGGTAATGACCTCTACTAATCTTTAAATAGCACACAACGGTTGGTGGTCAGGTCAGATGGTCAAGTGACCCGGCCTTCTCACCTGATCACAAATCTTCTTAATTACAAAATTGTCCAGCTTGTACATGCCGTTACTCAAATTCATGTTGAATGCTTCGGTATGTTTAATAAGACTAGATTCTATGATGTTCCTACTATCAATTGAATTACATGGTAATATTGAGGAGGCATTATCCCAGTCAATGCAATGCTTGTTATCCCTCAAATGAACAAACAGAGCATTGGATTCCTGGCCTGTCCTAACACTGTATTTGTGTTGTTTAATTCTAGTTGCAAGATCTTTACCTGTCTGGCCTAAGTAAAACATATTACATTCCTTGCAAGGAACTTTATAAATGCAACCAATTGTGTTGTTGGGGGAGTTCTTGATTAACATTTGTGATCAGGTGAGAAGGCCGGGTCACTTGACCATCTGACCTGACCACCAACCGTTGTGTGCTATTTAAAGATTAGTAGGGTCATTACCTAATACCTGACCATTGTGGACCTGGTCTCACCCTCCTCTGTATATATACACCTTGATTTGTATTACTCTCTCTAGTCTGTACTCACCCCTGAAGATGTGAATTACACGAAAGCGCTTGGGAACTTCGTGTTTTCTTCTTTCCTTGTGGTTATCAGTAGATATCACTTGCATATATATATATATATATATATATATATATATATATATATATATATATATATATATATATATATATATATATATATATATATATATATATATATATTTCAGTCCACCATGACCACCAAATTACACAAGGAGACAGTTTATGGACCTTAATTGCCAGCCATGTTTCACTCCCGCACTTTTTTGTATCAAACTTGGCCGCCAATGTAGTGTTTGGCCAAAAGCCGACGTTTATTGTCTCCCTAACGAGAACAACGCGAGCTTATTGGAAAAGCTCACTTGCAGCACACTAGACGCATAAAGTGTACACTACCTTCCTTTAATTAACAAGTGTCAGACAACGTAGCGTAGCTCACCGACTGTACTGTACATAATACTGAACTGTGAGGTACACTCACAACTAGACCCACACTGCACCTGGTACACACATCCACACACGCACACACATACATACATACACACACCTGGACCCATACTGCACCCCTTACACACCCACACATACACCAAGACCCACACTGGACCTGGCACCCACACAGTAAGACCCACACTGCACCTGGTACTCACACACACACACACACACACTGGTTTAAGGATGTTAGGAGGTACCTACATGATCAGTCCTTAAGGAGCTGCAGGTTATATTTAGAAAGAATAACATGTACACAGAGGGAGTTCCTCTTCGTAGTGAGGTGTGAGGAATAAAAGATAAGAGGAAGGGTGTGTGGGTCTGTGTGGGTGTGTGTGTGTGTGTGTGTGCGCGTTCGTGCCTCTGAAGCAACAATCTCAATAATAGAACATATATTTATCAGAACTAATCTTTACGGGACTTGGAAGGAGTGCTTGAAGTTGATTTTTTTTGTGTGGGGAGGAGAGGGATTCATCTGAAAGAAAGTCATGTCTTCATTACAACTGAGGTCAAAAGCACAAGTTAAATTTCATGTTTTGTCTAGTTTATCTTTACGTGGTGAAAGTTCGGTGCAATATAGGTGAAAGGCATGAGACTGTTTCATGTTTATGGCAAGAACAAGTTCAAAGGTTTACGTAGTGCACGATAAAAAATGCTGGAACAACTGGGAGCGGTGGGAGGAGTGTGTCGGTTGAGGGGAGGGGAGGGTAGAGGGGAAGACCAGCACCTGCTTGGTTATTAATGCGTCCCTTCTACAGTACTCGTCTCCTCATGTAGTCTTCAGTTCACTGTGCTGCACTTAAGCTTGGAACAGATTGCATCAAAATAACTGAGTTCACTGCAAGCTTATAAAATGGTTCGCCGCATAACGACTATATGGTGCTACATAACATGATGATGTAGCGTAAGTGATACAAGCGCTGAGGTTGCTTGAGATGAAACCACAGCTAGCTAGTCTGATTCTGTAGAGCAGGAGAAGGTAACAGACCAAAGGAGGTTAAGTCTCAACCCCATCTGAAGTGTCAATTACGCTCTCCGTAAGAGGAACAAATCTAATCAAAACAGTGAAATCCTCCCACCCCCTTTTATCTCATCCCTTCCCTCCCACTTGCCCTACTTTCCCTTCCATTTGCCTTCCCTTTCACCCTCTCCCCCACTCCTTCCCTCTCAGTTTCCCTACCTTCCCCCTTATCCCTTATTTCTTCCCTCATTTCCTCTCGAACAAAAGTATCCATAATAAAACACAAGCAGTAATCTAGTAACACCCAAAACAAGAACACAAATAAGGAAAAAAATGTTACAGTCAAGTTAAAAATAATCCATTAAGACCGTAAAAACTTCTCATCAAGCTTTTTCCAAATTTGTCACGGAAATATTAGACTGGTAGATGGAGTTTTATACCCCCTTTTACTTATGATTAAGGGATGAAAAAGCCTATAAATGACGTATCGGTGTGAGGGATAACCTTCATCACACAGTACTTCCACCATATTTACATAACACATTACTAGGGTATATACACGTCAAGTAACTATAAAATCAGAGACAAATTTCAAGCAACTCAAAATCCTTATTCCTTACCTAGGTATATATGAATTGTATTTAGAGTTGCAAACTTTAACCTGAAACAGTTACAAATTACACACCTTAGTTATATTAATTACCGCGATAGTTGGAAAAGCGTCATTGATTAATTGTATTTATGTAATTACTAACAGACTTCGACCGTTAACAGGAATTCTCTACCAAATTATTTCTTAGCAGTTTAATTACGTAAGCAAAGGTTTATTGACTAATGTTAAATACCGAGTATCATTATATTAATCTGAAAATTTCTTTAACGATGCTACAAATGTAACGTGTTCACATTAGCTTAAGAACCTTATAACTGCCTTAACAGGTGTTTACTCCGTGTGTGTGTGTGTGTGTGTGTGGCAGGCAACTAAAAAGGTATAAGAATAGTCTTGATGCAAACTTGAAAAAGTGCCAAATCGACCCCCTTACCTGGGAGACGATTACTCCACATCGTAACGCTTGGAGGAGCACCACACGAGAAGGTGTCAATACTTTCGAGCTAGCACGACTGCATACTGAGGCAGACAAGCACCAACGCCGAAAAGACGTTGCCGCCGCCCCTCCCGCACTAGATGTAGCCCTCCACACGTGCAACATCTGTGGACGACCCTGCCGGTCCCGTATCGGTCTCTCGAGTCACCTCAGAGCTCACCAACGGTGACATCCTTAATAACTCATATCATTGTATCATAGCTGAATGATCGTCATACTCGATTCTGAGTGACAGCAAAGTAGTAGTAGTAGAGTTCGTGTGTGTGTGTGTGTGTATGGAGTGATACTTGGGATTGTTGGTGAAATTCTGAAACAAAACATACATGTTTGTTTTCAGAGTCGCATTAGACGAATATTATTGTGTACCTTCAAAAGAACGTTTTCTATAATGATTATAATAAACAAACGTGTAGTGTGTTGCATCAAAGGTTTGGTATGTTACTTCAAACAAACGCGTATTGTGTTGCCTGAAACATACGTGTAATGTGTTGCCTCAAAGGTTTGGTGTGTTGCCTGAAACACAAACACGCACACACATACGTACGCACACATACGTACACACACATACGTACACACGCACACAGGCAAATGGTTCGTCCCTTGTCGGTGATGGGGCTAGTGAATACCTCCAGGATCAACCAAGCTAATGTAATGGGGAGATCTCCTTCCCCTTGTAATAAAGGGGACGCTCATTCCTATAAGCCCACAGCCGCACGCCCACGATGAACACTCAACACTAGAGGGTAAAGAAAAGAAACTTGATCCTGTCCTGTGTAAACCTGTCAGCTGGGTAACAGCTCACCCTTAACGACCATCCTCAGAACAGTTGTCCTATAAGCACCATGAGGGCCAAGGAGGGAGTTTAGCTCCAACCTATAGAGTGACTCCACCCCCCCATAGAGTGACTCCACCCCCATAGACTGTGACTCCACCCCAGTGACTCCACCCCCACAGAGTGCGACCACCCCAGAGGTGATTCCACCCCCCATAGTGTGACTCCACCCCATAGTGTACTCCACCCCATAGTGTGACCACCCCACAGAGTGACTCCACCCCCATAGTGTGACTCCACCCCACAGAGTGATCTCCACCTATAGAGTGACTCCACCCCTCAGAGTGACTCCACTTCTACAGAGTGACTCTAATTCTTACAGAGTGACTCCACCCCCATAGTGACGCACTCTCTTACAGTGACTCCACCTCATAGAGCGATCACCTCTACAGAGTGACTCTAATTCCCCACAGAGTGACCTGACCTCAGGAGTGATCAATTTCCACAGAGTGACTCCACCCAGAGTGACTCCACCCCCATAGAGTGACTCCACCTCTATAGTGTGACTTCACCCCCATAGTGTGTGATTCCACCCCATAGAGGACTCCACCTTAGAGTGACTCCACCTCATAGAGTGACTCCACCCCCCATAGAGTGACTCCACCCCCACAGAGTGACTCCACTCCCCCATAGTGTGACTCACCCCCATAGTGTGACTCCACCCCATAATGTGACCCCACCCCCATAGTGTGACTCCACCCCACAGAGTGACTGACTCCACCCCACAGAGTGACTCTGCCTCTACAGAGTGACTCAACCCCATAGAGTGACTCCACCCCATAGATGACTCCCATCCCCATAGAGTGACTCCACCCCCCATAATGTGACTCCACCCCCCATAGAGTGACTCCACCCCCTCTAAGGTGACTGGCCATTCAGGGAAAAATACTTCTTAAAGAGTTTTTGAAGAAACGATCCTCATTGAATATTCCACAACATCCTCCTCACGACGACAAGAAAAATGCTAGCCAAGCACGATCAGTTTAGTTAAGTCGTGTGAAGGTCAAAGGACTGAAGTGTGTCCATGAAGCAAGTAAGGGAGCGGTGAGCTTACTGGGTGCGAGTCTCTTTAACTATACAGGTATAAGTGAGGTTTCCACACGGTGTTTAGTTAGCAAAGGGATAAAACATATGTAACCTCATATCACGAACCTCTGTTTGAATACATTAAAAAAACTTACATACCTCTTAGAATTCTCCCTAATATAATAACAACAGTGAGTTCCCCCCACAACAGATGGACGAGTCAAGTATAGACCATAGGTAAGCACATTATTAAATAACTAAATAAGAAATCCGTATAAGGTAGTATAAGTAAGACATGAAGGTTTAAGAAAATAAGCAAACTCCCCATAACAATCATTAATGAAATCATACACTCTATATGGGAGTTGTATTGCCTCACCATGCAGGTGTAGTTGAGTCTTCTTCTGATTTCTGGCCGCCACTACTGTGAATATGGACTCACAGAACCCGGGAGTAAGCTGGACCTGGAAATATTTTCTTCTGAACAATTTTCAATCTATCAGAGAAAAACACACAATTACAAACCAAACGTCAACTTAAATACACATGCAAAATACATACAGAAACACACACAAACAAACCACCAAACACAAATATACACAACACTAGCCATGACCCTCCGGCGGTGTTGCTACATATTCATCTGTATTTGCATTTAAATTACACGTGGAACTCCAGTACCTATGAACTTAAACTCGTCGCATCACAGTAGTCTCAGTTCCAGTGGATTTCTTCGTAGCCGCAGATTGAATTTAATAAAAACAAAACCCCTCAATATTTATGTGAGAACAGATCGGGTAGTTTCATGTGAGATTCTTAACTCTATAGAGGGAAGTGTAGCGTTAACGTACTTTACTCTAGCTAATGACAGACGATTTTATTCAGCTTAGGAAGGGCCTCTACCTGCTGTGGGTTAAACTGTGTATGTATGAGGTTCGTGACAATATATAATGCGTAAATAATGTATTAATAATGATTACAACAGAGAAGACGTCATAAATATTCATGGGATACTTAAGAGTACGTATATAAATAAAAACAATGAAAGTAAACAGAACTGCTAACTGAACATCTACTTGTGGACTTTCCCTGGTTGCATATGATTTCGTGTTCCTACTCTACATAATCCATAATGAGGAGCAGCGTTCATCAACTAAGAACTAATCACATAAATGACCCACATAAAGATGCTAAATGTGGCCAGCAGTGTTTTAGAGAATTCTGGGCCGCTAATACACAATACAAGTACGTGGTGATACGGTATCCTCCCAGCGGCACTATATGAAGGTGAAGTAAAAGCCAACATTATTCTCTCATAGGATTTAGCCCTGTTATTACACATTATATTTTGCCTCATCCTTTGAAAGAACCTCTGAAGGACTACTTATTTATGCCTAAAGTGCAACAGTCCTCCTAAGGTAACAGTTTTAGCTATAAGTTCTGTTATTAATTTAGAGTTCTCTTAAGATATACCAACTTAATTTGGATGTAAGATTAATGTTTCACCTGGAATATGATTCTCCTTAACTACGTTAGGTAGTAGGCAGCTACCAAACAGGGAGGTACTACCGCCTGGGAAGATATTGGAAGCATAATGTGTTGTCTAATGGTAGACCCTGCTGCCATGCATCACGAAAATTGTGACGAAAACCCAAGTTGCTGATCTGACTTTCTCCCTCATTTACACACAATTGCAGGGTCTCAATTGTTTCTCTGACTTTGACAACACAACATACATATATCGTTTCTCACTATTGATTTTTTTTCGTTTTTGTATTTTTTTATTATTATTATCATGCTATTATTTTATTTTCATATTTTTTTTATTTACTATGAATTATTAATATTAATATTAATATTAATATATATATATATATATATATATATATATATATATATATATATATATATATATATATATATATATATATATATATATATATATATATATATATGCAAGTAAATCACTGTAGGTGCGCGTGATCAAGGTATATGCTGATAACCACAAGGAAAAAGAAAACACGATGTTCCAAAGCGCTTTCGTGTTAATTCACATCTTCAGGGGAGAGTACAGACTAAGGAGAAGTACATAACAAGGTGTGTGTATATATATATATATATATATATATATATATATATATATATATATATATATATATATATATATATATATATATATAT
>NW_024718997.1:0-10301 GCF_018991925.1 Homarus americanus | reverse complement strand
CCTGGGAGGGAGAAGGTACCTGGGAGGCCGGGAGGTGTACCTGGGAGGTCGGAGGTACCTGGAGCCAGAGGTGTACTTGGGAGTGTCTGAGGTGTACCTGGGAGGTGAGGCAAGCCTGGGAGTGTCGCAGGTGTACCTGGGAGCAAGGAGGTGTACCTGCCAGTTTCAGCGTGTACCTGGGAGTGTCAGAGGTGTACCAGGTAATGTCAGGTGGAATACCTGGGGAGTGTCAAACGTGTACCTGGGAGTGTCAGAAGGGGTAACTTGGAAGTGTCAGAGGTGTACCCAGTCAGAGGTGTACCTGGAGAGTGTCGGAGGTGTATCTGGGAGTGTGAGAAGTGCACCTGGGAGGTTCAGGTACCTGGGAGGCCAGAGGTGTACCTGGGATGCCACTAGGAGTGTAAAATGTACCTGGGAGCAAGTCGGAGAGCACCTGGGAGGTCAGACACATACCTGGGAGTGTCAAAGGTGTACCAGGGAGTGTCAGCGGTACCTGGAGGTCTGAGGTGTACCTGGGAGGTCTGAGGTGTACCTGGCAGTGTCAGCAGTGTACTCAGAGTGTCAGCGGTGTGCCTGGGAGGGCCAGCGGTGCACCTGGGAGTAAAGAGGCGTGCCCAGGTAATGTCAGTGGAATACCTGGGAGTGTCAAAGGTGTACCTGGGAGTGCCCAGAGTACCTGGGAGTGCCGAGGTACCTGGGAGCAAGCTTGGGAGGTGTACTTGGAGCAAATGGAGGTAATGGGAGTGTGAGAAGGTACCTGGGAGTGTTCAAAATGGGAGTGCTGAGGTAACGGAGGTTGGGGTGGCACCAGAGTGTCAGTGGAGTACCTGGGAGGTTGTGAGATCTACCTGGGAGGTTGAGGTGTAACGGGAGTGTCGGAGGTGTACCTGGGCAGTCAGAGAGGTGCACCTGGGAGGCCAGAGGTGCACCTGGGAGTGTCGGAGGTGTACCTGGGAGGAGAAGGCACCTGGGAGCGTCTGGGTGTGCACCTGGAGTGTCAGAGGTGTACCTGGGAGTGTCAGGGTATGCCACCAGGGAGGTAAGTGGAGTACCTGGAAAGTCAGAGATGTACCTGGAGCAAGCCAGAGGTGTACCTGGGAGGCCAGAGGTGTACCTGGGAGGCCAGAGATGTACCCAGAGCCAGGAGGTGTACCTGGGAGTGCTGGAGGTGTACCAGGAGCAGGGGGGTGTACCTGGGAGTGTCGGAGGTGTGGCCTGGAGGCTGGGAGGCATACTTGGGAGTGCCGCTGTGTACCTGGGAGTGTCAGAGGTGTACCTGGGAGTGTCAGGAGGTACCTGGGAGTGTCGGCGGTGGCCTGGGGAGTGGAGAAGCGGCACCTGGGAGTGTCTGGGTGTTCCTGGGAGTGTCAGATGTACCTGGGAGATCAGGGGCATACCAGGGAGTGTCAGTGAGCACCTGGGGAGTGTCAGAGGTGTACCTGGGAGGTCAGAGGTGTACCTGGGAGTGTCAGGAGATGTACCTGGGAGTGCCAGGTGCCTGGGAGTGCCGGGAGGTAAAAAATCAGGAGTTTAAAAAGTGTACCTGGGAGTGTCGGGAGGTAAAATTGGGAGTGTCAGGAGGCATGCTACTTGGGAGCACAAGGTACCCTTGGAGTGCCTGAGGTGTACCTGGGAGTGCTGGGGAGATGGCTCTGGGAGAGCTGGGAGGTGCACTTGGGGTGCCGAGGTGCCCTGGGAGTGACTGAGGTACCTGGGAGCAAGCCTGAGTGTGTACCTGGCAGTGCCCGGGAGGTGTACCTGGCAGTGCCTGAGGTGTACCTGGTGTGTCAGCGGTGTACATAGGGAGTGCTGGGCGGTGTACCTGGAGTGTTAGACGTGTATCAGGGAGTGACAGAGGAGTACCTAGGAGTGCCAGGAGATGCACCTGGGAGGTGGAGAAGTGCACCCTTGGGAGTGTCTGGGGTGTACCTGGGAGTGTCAGAGGTGTACCTGGGAGTGCTCAGGCAACAGAATGCCAGTGGAGTGCCTGGGAGTGTGGGAAGTGTACCTGGGGAGTGTCAGGAGGTGTACCTGGGAGTGTTTGAGGTGTACCTGGGAGTGTGGGCAAGGTACCTGGGAGGTCGGAGGTGTACCTGGGAGTGTCGGGAGGTGTACCTGGGAGCAAGTCAGATGTACTGGAGTGTGTTGAGGTGTACCTGGGAGTGCTGGGTGGTGTACCTGGGAGGCCTGGACGTACCTGGGAGTGTCAGAGGTGTGCCTGGGAGGCCAGAGGTGCACTTGGGAGTGTCAGGTGTACCAGGGAATGTGAGGAGAACCTGGGAGCATCAGAGGTACCTGGGAGTAAGCGTGGGAGGTACCTGAGAGTGTTGAAACAGGAGGCCATGCGTGAGTGGCCTGGAGGCCAGAGGTGCACAAGGAGGCTGGAGGTGTACATGGAGTGTCAGAGGTGAAATCTGGCAGTGTCAGCGGTGTACCCGGGGAGGGTCAGAGGTGTGCCTGGAAGTGTCTGGAGGTGTATCTGGGAATGTCTGAGGTACCTGGGAGTGCCTGAGGTGTACCTGGGAGTGTCAGAGAAGTACCAGAGAGTGTCACAGGAGTGGCCTGGGAGTGTGGAGAGGGTAAAAATTTAGGAGGTCAGGGGTGTACCTAGGAATGTCTGAGGTGTACCTGAAGTAAATGGAGGTGTACCTGGTAGTGTCTGGAGGTGTACCTGGGAATGCCTGAGGTACTAGGAGGTTGGGGTGAACCAGGGACAGAAAGAGTGCAAAACCTGGAGTGTCAGGGAGGTGTTCCAGGGAGGTGTGAGGTGTACCTGGGAGTGTCAGGAGATGTACCAGGGAGCAAGCCAGAGGAATACCTAGGGAGTGTCAGAGGTGTACCTGGGAGTGTCAGAGGTGTACCTAGGAGTATCGGAGGTTTACCTGAGTGCTGAGCTGGGAGTGTCGAAGGTGTACCTGGGAGTGTGGAGAAGTGCACCTGGGAGTGTCGGAGGTGTACCTGGGAGGTACCTGGGAGTGTCAGAGGTGCATTCTTGGGAGAGTCAGAGGTGTACCTGGGAGTGCTCAGCGGTGTACCTGGTGGTGTCTGAGGTACCTGGGTGTGTCAGAGGTGTGTGCCCGGGGAGTGTCAGGAGGTGCACTTGGGAGCGTCAGGAGGTGCACCCTTGGAGTGTCTGAGGTGTACCTGGGATTGTCTGAGGTGTGTACCTGGCAGTGTCTGAGGTGTACCTGGTAGTGTTCGAGGTGTGTACTTGGCAGCAAGTCAGCGGTGTACCTGGGAGCAAGCCAGTGGTGTGGCCTGGGGAGGTTAATGACAACAGGAAGTGTGGGAGAGGAATACCTTGGAGTGTCAGAGGTGTACCTGGGAGCACGTGGGAGGTGTACCTGGGAGTGTTGCAGGTGTACCTGGGAGGTCAGAGGTACTGGGAGTGTCAGAGATGTATCTGGGAGTGTTGGACGTACCTTGGAGTGCTGGGAGGTACTAGGAATGTCAGTGGAGTACCTGGGAGTAACAGGATGGGTACCTGGGAGTGTGAGAGGTGCAACGTCAGAGGTGTACCTGGGAGGACGGAGGTGTACTTGCGAGTGTGAGAAGGTACCTGGGAGTGTCTGGGTGTACCTGGGAGTGTTCAGGTGTACCTGTGAGTGTCTGAGGTGTACCTGGTGAGTGTCAGAGGTTTACCTCTCAGAGTGTCAGAAAAATGGAGTGTCAGGTTGTACCAGGGAGTGTCACGGAGTGACCTGGGAGTGTCAGAGACGTACCTGGGAGTGTTGGGATGTGTACCTGGGAGTGTCAGGAGGTGTACCAGCTAGTGTCAGAGTTGGGTACCTGGAGCCTGAGATGCACCTGGGAGGTACCTGGGAGCAGCCGGAGGTGTACCTGGGAGCAAGCCGGGAGGCCTGGGAGGCCTGAGGTGTACCTGGAAGTGTCAGGAGGTGTGCCTGGGAGTGTCAGCTGGTTTGACCTGGGAGGTCAAGGCGGTTTCATCTGGGAGTGTCATGGGTAGTACCCAAGATGTGTATCAGGAGTGACAGAGAGTACCTAGGAGTGTCATTGGGATGTAATGGGAGTGTGAGAAGTGTACCGGGAGGCCCTGGGGTACCTGGGAGTGTCAGGAGAGGTGGGCCTGGGAGGTTAGGGTGTGACACGGAATGTCAGTGGAGCACCTGGGAGTGCTGGAGGCCTGGGAGTGTCAGAGGTGTACCTGGGATTGTCAGAGGTGTACCTGGGAGTGTCAGAGGTGTACCTTGGAGTGTCGGAGGTGTGGTATGTGTGGGAGTGTAAGAAGGTACCTGGGAGTGTCGGAGGTACCTGGGAGCAATGGAGGTACCTGGGACTGTCAGAGGTAATTTTTGGATTGTCTGAGGGGTGTACCTGGGAGTGTCTGAGGCAAAATCTGGCAGTGTCTCGAGGTGTGCCTGGGAGTGTCAGAGGTGCACTTGGAGTGTCAGAGGTGCACCTTGGAGTGTCTGAGGTGTACCTGGGAGTGTCTGAGGTTTACCTGGCAGTGTTCGAGGGTGTACCTGGCAGTGTCTGGAGGCGTACCTGGCACTGTCATGGTAAGCTTGGGAGTGTCACTGCTTGCACCTGGGAGTGTTAGAGGTGTATCAGGGAGGACAGAGGAGTAGAAGCCAGAGGTACTCTGGAGTTTGAGGTGTACTCTGGAGCACGGGAGGTGTACCTGGGAGGCTGAGGTGTATTCTGGGAGTGTTGGACGTGTACCTGGAGGCTGAGGTGTATCAGGGAATGTCAGGAGAACCTGGAGTGTCGGGGAGGTGTACCTGGGAGTGTTGGAAGGCACTCTGGGAGTGCTGTGGGTGGACCAGGGAGTGTCAGGAGTACCTGGGAGTGTCAGAGGTGTACCTGGGAGTGTCGAGTGTACATGGAGTGTCAGAGGATACCTGGCAGTGTCAGCGGTGTACCTGGGGAGGTCAGAGGTGTACCAGAGTGTCTGATGTGTACCTAGAGTGTCTGGAGGTATACCTGGGACTGTCAGAGTGTGTGGGAGTGTTCGAGGTGTACCTGGAGGCCTGAGGTGTACCTGGGAGTCGCACGGGAGGAAACCCAGGTTTTGGAAAGAGGTGTACCTGGGAGTGCTGGGAGGTGTAACAGGGAGTGTCTGCTGAGGTGTACCTGGGAGTGTCAGAGATGTACCAGGGAGGCAGCCAGAGTGAATACCTAGGAGTGTCAGAGGTACCTGGGAGTGTCAGGAGGTGTACCCAGAGTATCGGAGGTTTACCTTGAGTGCCGAGCTGTGCACCTGGAGTGTCGAAGGTACCTGGGAGGTGAGAAGTGTACCTGGGAGTGTCGGGAGGTGTACCTGGGAGTGTGGAGGCACCTGGAGTGCTCAGAGAGAAATGGGAGAGTCAGAGGTACCTGGGAGTGTCGGGGCGGTGTACCCAGGTGTCTGAGGTGCACCTGGGAGGCCAGAGGTGTGCCTGGGAGTGTCAGGAGGTGCACTTGGGAGTGTCAGAGGTGCACCTTGAGCATCTGGAGGTGCACCTGGGATTGTCTTGAGGTGTACCTGGCAGTGTCTGGAGGTGCACCTGGCAGTGTCTGAGGTGTACTGGCAGTGTTGGGCAGTGTACTTGGGAGCACAGCGGTACCTGGGAGTGTCAATGATGTACCAGGGAGTGTGTGGGAGAGGAACACCTAGGAGCAAGTCAGAGGTAAAATGGGAGGAATGGGAGGTGTACCTGGGAGGCCAGAGGTGTACCTGGGAGTGTCAGAGGTGTACCTGGGAGACAGAGATGTACTGGGAGTGTTGGACGTGTACCTTGGAGTGTCAGAGAGGTGTACCAGGGAATGTCAGGAGTAACGGGGAGGCCAGAGGTACCTGGGAGTGAGAGGTACCTGAGTGCCAGAGGTGTACCCTGGAGTGACGGAGGTGTACTTGGTGAGTGTGAGAAGTGCACCTGGGAGTGTCTGGTGTACCTGGGAGGTCTGGGGTGTACCTGTGAGTGTCTGGAGGTGTACCTGCAGAGTGCTGAGGCCTGGGAGTGCTGAGGTGTACCTGGGAGTGTCAGGTTGTACCAGGGAGGTCAATGAGCACCTGGGAGTGTCAGAGACGCCTGGGAGTGTCAGATGTGTACCTGGGAGTGTCAGAGGTACCTGTTAGTGTCAGAGGTGTACCTGGAGTGTCTGAGATGCACCTGGGAGTGTAAAAGTGTACCTGAGTGTCGGAGGTGTACCTGGGAGTGTCGTGGGAGGTGTACCTGGGAGGTCTGAGGTGTACCTGGAAGTCAGAGGTGTGCCTGGGAGTGCTGAAGTGGTTACCTGGGAGTGCTTACCTGGGGAGTGCTGGGGCGTACCTGGAGGCGAAACGTGTATCAGGAGTGACAGAGGAGCACCTAGGAGTGCCGATGTAATGGGAGTGTGAGAAGTGCACCTGGGAGTGTCTCTGGTGCACCTGGGAGGTCAGAGGTGCACCTGGGAGTGTCAGGGTGTGAAACCTGAATGTCAGTGGAGTACCTGGGAGGTCAGAGGTGTGGGCCCTGGGAGCGCTCAGAGGTACCAGGGATTGTCGAGGTGTGCACCTGGGATGCCTAGAGGTACCTGAGTAAGCTGATGTAAGGGAGTGTAAGGAAGTACCTGGAGTGTCAGGAGGTGTACCTGGGAGTGTCGGAGGTACCTGAAGTGCTGAGGTGTGGCTGGGATTGTCTGAGGTACCTGGGAGTGTCTGAGGTGTACCTGCAGTGTCTGGAGAGGTGTGCATGGGAGTGTCAGAGGTGCACTTGGGAGTGCCAGAGGTGCACCGAGTGCCTGAGGTACCTGGGAGCAAGTTCGAGGTTTACCTGCAGTGCCTGGGAGGTGTACCTGCAGTGCCCAGTGTACCTGGCACTGTCATGGTAAGCCGGGAGTGTCACCGGTGCACCTGGGAGGCGAGGTATCAGGAGTGAGGAGCACCCAGGAGGTCAGAGGTGCACCTGGGAGGCTGAGGTGCACTGGGAGCACGGAGGTGCCCTGGGAGTGTCAGGAGGTGCATCTGGGAGTGTTGGACGTGCACTGGAGTCAGAGTAAAATTAGGGAATGCCAGTGGAGAACCTGGGAGGCCAGAGGTACCTGAGTAAGGCAGGTGCACCTGGGAGGCTGGGGTACCAGGGAGTGTCAGGAGTACCTGGAGCAAGTCAGAGGTACCAGGGAGTGTCGGAGGTGCACATGGAGTGTCAGAGGTACCTGGCAGTGCTGGAAGTGTGTACCTGGGGAGTGTCAGAGGTGCAAGAGCAGGGAGCAAGCCTGGAGGTGTACCTAGAGCAGCCTGAGAGGTGTGGCCTGGGACTGTCAGAGTGTACCTGGGAGTGTCTGAGGTACCTGAGTGTCTGGAGGTGTACCTGGAGTCGCACGGGAGAACTAGTTTTAAAGTTCTCAGGCACACTCACGACAACTCAAAGTACATTCTGATCCCAGGTACAACCTCAACACTCCCAGGAGTCCTGACACCCCTGGCACACACCCACACTCAGAAACTCCCAGGAACACCTTCCTAGGTACCTCACACCTCAGGCACACCTGAGGCTCACACCCATTCCCGACACCCCTGGCATCACTCTGACACCTGGTTCCTGCACTCCCAGGAACACCACAAACTCCCAGGCACACCTCAGCACACTTGACACCCAAGGTACACTGCCGACACTCCCAGGCACACCTCCCGGACACCCCATGCCTGACACCCATCTGCAGAGCATCTGACACCCCAGCCACCTCTGACACTCCAGGAATCACCTCACATCCCAGGAAGCCACCCCCAGACACCCCAGGCAACCCCACCCCATTCCTCTATCACCCTCACAACCCAGACACACGTCCACAACAGACCCAGATCCTCCTGACACTCCCAGGCACACCTCACACCTCACACCCCAGGCTCTCCCCTGTGTCATTCTCACACTCCCACACCTTCACACCCACAACCAGCACCCTTCCGACATCTCAGCACACTCTTTTCGATACCCCAGGCACACACACTCCCAGGCACACCTCTACACGCCCCAACTCCACCCCAGGTACTCCTGCACCCCAGGCACCTCCACCTTCCCAGGCACACCACTGACACTCCTAGGTTCTTCCTCCTGTCACTCCCCACACACTCAGACATCCCAGGCACACCAGACAATCCCAGGCTTCTGACCTCAGGCATCTCAGGCCTGACCTCTGGCACACCTCAACCACCTCCCAGGCATACCTTGACTTTCAGGCACATCCCTCAGACACACCTCATTCCCCTGACACTCCCAGAGGTGTACCTGGGAGTGTCTGAGGTGTACCTGGGAGTATCTGCGGTGTACCTGGGAGTGTCTGCGGTGTACCTGGGAGTGTCAGAGGTGTACCTGGGAGTTTATGGGTGTACCAGGGAGGTCAGGAGGAACACCTAGGGAGTGTCAGAGGTGTACCCTGGGAGTGTAAGAGGTGTACCTAGGAGTATCGGAGGTTCACCTTGGAGTGTCGGAGTTGTACCTGGGAGTGTCGGAGGCGGACCTGGGAGTGTCAGAGGTACCTGGGAACACTAGGCATAATAAGAGGTCAGTGAAGTACCTGGAGTCTCACAGGTACCGGGAGCATCGGAGGTGCATTTGGGAATATCGGAGGTACCTGGGAATATCGGAGGTGTACCAGGGAGGTCAGAGGTGTACCTGGGAGTGTCGGAGGTGCACCGGGAGGTGGAGAAGGGTACCTGGGAGTGTCTGGGGTACCTGGGAGTGTCTGAGGTGCACCTGGGAGTGTCAAAGGTGTACCTGGGAGTGTCAGAGGTGTACCTGGGAGGGGTACCAGGAGGCCAGTGAGCACCTGGGAGTGTCAGAGGTACCTGGGAGTGTCGGAGGTGTACATTGAGTGTCAGAGGTACCTGGCAGTTCAGCTGTGTACCTGGGAGCATCAGGAGGTGTGCCTGGGGTGTCTGAGGTGTACCTGGGAGTGTCTGAGGTGTACCTGGGAGTGTCTGAGGTGTACCTGGGAGCAAGTCAGAAGCACCAGGGAGGTCACAGGTGTACCTGGGAGTGTGAGAGGTACCTGGGAGGTGAGAGGCACCTAGGAGTGTCTGAGGTGTACCTGGGAGTGTCAGAGGTGTACCTGGGAATGTCTCAGGTACCTGGGAGGTCTGAGGTGTACCTGGGAGTGTCAGGGGAGAACCAGGAGTGAAAGAGATGTACCTGGGAGAGTCAGAGGTGAAGGGGAGTGTCTGAGGTGTACCTGGGAGGTCAGAGGTACCAGGAGAGTCAGAGGAATACCTAGGAGGTGCGGAGGTGTACCCAGGAGTGTTAGAGGTGTATCAGGTAGTGACAGAGGAGTACCTAGGGAGTGCCAGAGGTGTACCTGTGAATGTCAGAGTGTACCTGGGGAGGTCAGAGGTGTACCTGGGAGTGTCAGGAGGTGTACCTGGGAGTGTCAGGAGGTACCAGTGAGTGTTAGGAGGTGCACCTGGGAGTGAAAGAGGTGTACCTGGGAGTGTCGGATGTGTACATGGAGTGTCAGAGGTGTACCTGGCAGTGTCAGCGGTGTACCTGGGAGTGTCAGAGGTGTGTCTGAGAATGTCAGAGGTGTACCTGGGAGTGTTTGAGCTACCTGGGAGTGTCTGAGCTGTACCTGGGAGGTCAGAGAATTCAGGGAGTGTCACAGGAGAACCTGGGAGTGTGAGAGGTGTACCCATAGTGTGAGAGGTGTACCTAGGAGTGTCTGAGGTACCTGGGAGTGTCTGAGGTGTACCTGGGAGTGTCAGGGGGGTACCAGGGAGTGTCAGTGAGTACATGGGAGTGTCAGGAGGTGTACCTGGGAGTGTCGGCTGTGCATGGAGTGTCAGGGTGTACCTGGCAGGTCATGGTGTACCTGGGAGTGTCAGAGGTGTGCCTGGGAGTGTCTTGTACCTGGGAGTGTCTGAGGAAT
Source organism: Homarus americanus (assembly GCF_018991925.1). NCBI lineage: Eukaryota > Metazoa > Arthropoda > Malacostraca > Decapoda > Nephropidae > Homarus > Homarus americanus. Next base: position 461 of record NW_024718997.1, on the reverse strand, counting down.
ACCTGTGAGTGTCTGAGGTGTACCTGCAGGAGAGGTGCACCAAGAAGTGTCTGAGGTGTACCAGGAGTGTCATCGGTGTACCTGGGAGTATCTGAGGTGTACCTGGGAGTGTCTGAGGTGTACCTGGGAGTGTTAGGGCAGAACCAGGGAGGAAAGAGGTGTACCTGGGAGTGTCTGAGGTGTACCGGGGAGTGTTTGAGGTGTACCTGGGAGAGTCAGAGATGTACCAGGGAGTGTCAGAGGAATACCTAGGAGTGTCAGAGGTGTACCTGGGAGTAGGGGGAGAACCAGGAGGAAAGAGGGTACCTGGGAGTGTCTGAGGTGTACCTTGGAATATCGGAGGTGTACCTGGGAATATCGAAGGTGTACCTGGGAGGCTCAGCGGTGTACCTGGGAGAGTCTGTGAGGTGTACCTGGGAGTGTCTTAGGTGTACCTGGGAGTGTCTGAGGAGAACCTGGGA